>NW_028181288.1:0-108274 GCF_964211825.1 Aythya ferina | reverse complement strand
TACACCAAGCCAAGGACCAAGCCGAATTCAGCTTCTCACTGTCCTGCCAGCAGGCAGGCTGGGAGGAGGGCCGGACTGCTCGGGGTTAGGTTGGGCATCGGACAACAGGTGGTGAGCAATTGCATTGTGCATCACTTGTTTCGTACACATTATTACTAGTAGTACTATTATCATCATTATTGTTATTATCTTATTGTTTTTAACTCAACTCACAGGCTTCACTTTCCCATTTCTCTCTCCCATCCCAGAGAAGGAGGGGGGAGGTGAGCGAACAAACACAAACCTGGAAGGATATGGAATGGGATTTATTTTCATGGCTGCCTGGTGGACCATGGGTCAAAAGAGTGTTATTTTTATTGTTATGTGGTGTAATTACGTTATTATTTGTACCTTGTATGATACCTTGTCTTACATTATTAACACACCGGGTGATAAATAGTACATTTGTAATAACTTCATTAAAAAAAGAAGGGAATATGTCAATTATGATGCTTAAGAATTGGACCCTCCAAGAACAAACTGATGAAATCCAATTATTAATAACAGAAGAGACACGAATTGGGGATGTTAAAAAGAAGATAAGGGATTGTGAGGAATGTTTTAACAATTCGTGTCCATAAAGAACAATTCTGTTTGAATCCTGTCTGCCTCTGGGCCCTGCACTGGCAATTTAATTCTTGAACCACAGCTGCAGTGTGTCCCAGTCTCCGCCTCTGTCGCGTTAAGGGGTGTAGCTGATTAACCTTTACGGGCCCGGTCAGATTCAGGACACTGAACCAGTCGGACATTCACCAAAAACACATTAACCGTCTGGGGGTCCAGTCAGACATTCACCAAAAACGCATTAACGGCCTGGGGGTCCGTTCAGACATTCACCAAAAACGCATTAACCATCTGGGGGTCCGTTCAGACATTCACCAAAAATGCATTAACTGCCTGGGGGTCTGGTTAGATTCAGAACACTGAACTATCACGGATAACCACCCTCACCCTCGTTGCACTCAATGAGAGTTATCACAATGCAATCAAGTATGGTTTATTACAGCAACAGATAATCAGGTTCTTTTGGATTGCCGGCGATAGTGACTGTCTGCAAAGCAAGCTAGTATGCATAAAATACACAGGTGTTATAGGTGTTACAGATGTTATAGATGTTATAGATGGTACAGGTGTTATAGATGTTACAGGTGTTATAGATGTTACAGGTGTTATTGATGTTACAGGTGCGCAGCCTAGAAATAAACGCATTAAAAGGATCAAAGACTCTATAGAGATTTATAAGCAAGTATTCAGATCTCACCCAAAGGCGTCCCAATGGGGGGGGAAGAGAGGCTCAGCCCGTCGACTGATCCCAGGAGTCAGGAGGTCCTAAGGATGTTGTCCTCGGGATGGTATCTCCCCTGACGGTGGTATCTTCCCTAACATCCCCTTTCTCTTGGGCCAATTTATATTATTTTCTATCTTTTAGGTGGAGCTTGAGTGGCTTTAGTCAAGCATATCTTAGTTATGATTGGTGTAAAGTTTTCCCATCTCCGTTTAAAGTAATAGGCTCCGAGAAATTTAGAGCGCATGCTCAGTGAGGGGTGGTCGCACCTTGGAGGCGGGTAGCTTTTGGGATGGAGGTGTGTTTTGGTATTATAATGATATTATAATGAGCAAAAAGTACACTAGGGTACAGCATTTGTCAAAACATGACAGGTCTTTGGCTCAGGGTGGCAAAAAGTGCAGCTTTGTGCACAAGAACAATCGAGGCCCCACCTGATTACAGAGCCTAGCCGTGGTGTCTCCACTCCTCTCTACGCTCCGTGCTGTTCCTTAGAGCTAGCACACCAAGTTTCCCCAGCGCGATAGCATCTAAGGTTGGGAGCCTAGGGAACGCTCAGGTAATGCAGTTATGCCCTACCCTGAAAGCCTCTTCAATGCTGTACCTTTTCCTTAAAAATGTGAATGCTAGTTTTATTTTCCTAGTTACTTCAGGCATTTACACCACATAATCCACCCCGTGACTATAGTCACTCAAGCTTCACGACAGTTGGAATATGTCGGGGATATCACATACATTCTCGGATTGAGGTTTATTGAGTGTATGTACATTGTGTAGAGATGCTAAGCGTTTCATCATAAACCAGGGTTTAACGTACAAACTAATTGTCAGTATAAAACATAATACAGTGAGTATTAGCAGAACAATAACAGGGTGAAGCATCTTGTTGAAGATTCCCTTGGCAGCTGGCGACCATCCAAACAAAGTGTCCCACCAACGGTGTCTCTCATCTCTCTGCACTCTTTCCATCACTCGATGTATTTCTTGTGCATCATGATGGACAGTAATCAGAGTCTTTTGTCCATTTTCTCGGACCTGTGTCATCAGCTGCTTCAGGTCCTCATGTACCAGCAATTTCTTCACCAAGGTAAGGTTCATTCCAATAGGAGTAGGCAGCAGTTCATGAAGCAGAATATAATTAGATGCAATAAGTTGATAAGAAGTGACAGGAACTGAATATTTAAAATCACATCCTAGAATTTTGGTAAAATTGCAAACACAAACATTTGAGTGATTACTGGTATCTACCACTGTATCATCTACGACTATAGAATCACAATGAGTTCTCATGCAAACACAACCTTTCCCAATATATACAAGTACAGTTTCAAGGGTTTCATTAGGATGTATCTCAAAGTGGCAAATATTTTGCTCAATGTCAAGACAAATGTCTTGGGATTCCAGCGTGTTACTTTCACAGATGAAACCTTTTTGTTCATGCACAATACATGCATTTACATCAATTGTTTACCACTTTCCTCCCTTTTGATGGGCCCATACTTTATGCTCTTTAGGATAAAGTATAGTTCCATTATGATTGAGTCCTAATGCAATGATTGGCTCTACATTGTATACAGTGGCATTACTTATAGTAAGTATAAAGGCAACAATTTTATCATTTTCTGCATAATGGGTAAAGTTGACTAATTGCCATCATGCTTGAAATTCTTTTTCAAATTCTGAAGCATTATCCCAAATCAATTTTCGAATTTCAGTGGGCAAAGTTCCTCCTTCTCCCTCTCCAATAATAGCTGCTGCTACAGATTGTATCCATAACTGTGCTTGGATACAGCTCAAGGCAAGGGAGGTATTGCCTTGGGCTTTTCCAAGGGCATTTACAATTATTTGATGATCATTTTCCTCAATTTGTTCCCAATGGGGTAAAATATCTGATAGAAGCCATTGATTTGCTCCTAAAGCCAATAAAGATGATTTTATTGGTTGTTCCAGTTTCCTTAGGTCATCTGTAGTAGCAGTTATTCTACTTATTAAAACCTCAGCATCAATGCTATTTAATATACCTAATCCTGTCCCTAATAACCCAGTTGCATCCCGTGGCCCTCTTTTAGGGACCAACTAGGATCAAAGAGAATTTGTTGTTGAATTATGTAAGGGCCTGTATTGAAGATGGAAGGAGTTAGACCAATGGGAGGCTGAGTCGGTTCATTTTCAAATATCTGCGGAGGCAGAGGCTTCTTATCCTTTGTAGTCGATGATGTTTCTGTATTAACCATGAATTCAAATAATATTTCTGTGCCTCTGTAACCCCAAAGACAGTACACAATTATAGGTTTGGTGAAAGTAAAATTGTACCAGAATTTTGTGGTCTAGTAGAATCAGTGTATACTGTCTTAATTTCAGTCGGCCGATTATAAGAGGATTGTCTGTCCAGACATGGCTTGAAGTTCAGCCATTCTTAGAGAATCATTCCAACTCCATTCATCTTTTGAAAATATTTTGTTTCCATGTAGAACTAAAGTAGAGAGATTTAGGTCCTTTTACTTTTGAGATGTTCCAGTGACTGTGCTATACTGTGACAATACATGGTTAAATGCCATGGTGAAACACCTCAGCTCCATGCACAGCCACAGTAGCTAAGTTTCCTTTAAGGTCTGTAATTGCATCAAGGTCAGGGTAAAGCATGGCATTATTAATCCAAACTGTTGATTCGTGTCCATATACAGTTTGCTCAGGGTTCCTGTGAACACAAAAGAAAATAAAATATGCTCGGTTGTATTCAACCGGCAGGGTTAGAAAGAGGGTGAAATAGCAATCTTTGATTTCCCATGCATAGAAATATTTGGGAGTAGTTAGCACTATTACTACTGTTAGATACACAGAGGGCTTTCACTATCTCTGCCATGTTTGGAACTGCGGCAGTCAAAGGTATAGTGTTAGCATTCAACTGTCTGTAATCCACTGTAAAATGCCATTGCCTGGTTGGTTCCTTTACTGGCCACACTGGTGAATTATAAGGTGAATGGGTCCTTTTAATAATGCCTCTTTTTTCCAATTCTGTTACCACCCCGTCAATCCCCGTAAATACTGCTGCTGACAACAGATATTGCCGATCATTAATGATTTTAGCAGGGGATAAGGGTATGGATGTTTGTAACAGGCTCAGTCTCATGGTGCTTGAATCCCTTTGAAGTGTTGCGAAACTCCGACTTAGGGTTAGGGTTAGGGTTAGGGTTAGGGGTTAGGGTTAGGGTTAGGGTTAGGGTTAGGGTTAGGGTTAGGGTTAGGGTTAGGGTTAGGGTTAGGGTTAGAGAGCCCTGAGAGACGCTGCAGAGCCACGGACGGCTCTGAGAGACACAGAATAGACCGGACAGAAGCCGGAAAACGCGGGGAATTGAAGTAATTGCGGGACATCCAAGATCGAGTTGCTACGGGAGACCAGAGGCGTCAGTGGACACCGGTAGCCGACCCTCACCATGTGGCCAGTCGGCACAGAGCAGAGGGGCGGACATCAGGACCCTGCAGCCTGTCTGACGTAACCATGGAGGCAGTGGCAGCAGCGGCTGTGCTGCTTCATTCTAGCATTCTTTTTATAAAAGGTTTATCTTGCAATGCAAAAAAGACTATTAGTCCCCAGATCGGTGTTATAACTGTTACTAACGACGACTTAGCTCTATTGCAGGGCAGGAGTGCAGAGACGCAGATTACACTGCCAAATGACCACCAGCAGGCTCTTTCACAAACCTAAGGTTGCAGCTGGCACTGCCTGCAGCCGTATAGCAGACGTTACACTCTCTTTCCTAACTAGTAATCATGTGTCTCATCCATTTGTGGTGAATGGTCAGTGGGTCAGTGGCAAAAAGAAAAGGAGGATGCCACTGACACTAACAGCATGGGTAATAGGAGTAGTATAAGTGACACAGGTGACGGTGCGAGGCGAGGCGCTCTGCCTGCTGCTCGCCTTCGCCTGACTGTGCACTGCTGCCGACGGTGCTAGAGTAAAATGTGAAGACTGCTCAGATGGCAGTGATGAGAGTGCTTGTGTGAAGAAGATCTGTGAAGAAGATGTGTGCTGAATCTGACTTTGTGTGCAACGGTGGTCAGTGTGTGCCAAACAGATGGCAGTGTGATGGGGATCTGGATTGTGAAGATGGGTCTGACGAAAGTGCTGAGCTGTGTCATATGAGAACAGTGTCATGGAAATGTGATGGTGAAAAAGCCTGTGACAGTGGAGAAGATGAAGAGAATTGTGGCGATGTGATAGAGATCCTTACTGTAAGGATGGAAGAGATGAAATTAACTGCCCTTCCTGGACCTGTAGGCCAGACCAGTTCAGATGTGAACTGTGTCCATGGGAGTAGGCAGTGCAGTGGTGTGAGAGACTGTCTGGATGGCACTGATGAAGCAAACTGTAACAATGTTATTCAGTGCTCTGGACCTGGCAAATTCAAGTGCAGAAGTGGAGAATGCATACATATCAATAAAGTGTGTAACCAGCAGAGAGACTGCAAGGACTGGGGTGATGAGCCCCTGAAGGAATGCAACATAAATGAATGTGACTGTCCAGCTGTGAAACTGTGGAGATAGTGATGAATGCCAAAACCCTGTAGTCAAATCTGTATCAACCTGAAAGGCTATCAGATGAATCCTGCTACAGGAACCTGGAAAGGGCCATACGGCAAAGCAAATTAAATAACTGTTATTTAACTTGTCAGAAGATAAAAAATAAAGTGTTTCAACAAGCAGCCACAGGAGGGAAGAATCACTGAACCCTCGATGTGAGGGACTGTACCTTGTTTTACTGACTACTGAAACAGCTGTGAGAACTGCAGAAAGGGACCCACGCATCCAGAATAAAAGGACCAGTAACTACTGAAACTTGGAGGGTTGAGTCCGCTCCTGGGAAAGTGAAACTCAAGCTAAGGGAGAACTAATATTCTGGCAACGAGGCTCTGCATGAATTAAGGATGCCAAATAAAGGGGACAAGCCTAAAGGGAGAAAAGGGAGAAGGCAAGACCGGGGCAAGACCCTCCACTGCGGTGTGTATGGTCTACCGAGGGAGGCAACCCCTATCGGTATTGACTGCCGAATGAGAGGGCCTCGACCGGACTTCTCCCACACTAAGATCAGGTTGTCCCGAGAAAATAACATAAAAAACCTCTTTTTTAAACCTATCTAAAATTGTGATTCGTTTTACAGGAGCTGGATCACCCTGACAGGCCGAACGGTAACACAAGCCTGAATCGACCCTGAAGGCGTTTGCCTATTATGATCCAGCTACATGGGCAGAAGACAGATCCTGGGGCTATAGGACCTCAGTATATATACTTAATAGAATAATTAGGTTATTAGCTGTAATAGAAATAGTTATAAATGATGAGAACTGATCTAAATGAGTTATAAAGATGAGAACTGCTTTGTATCAAAATTGCCTAGCTTTGGATTGTTTGCTAGCACAAGAAGGAGAAGTCTGTGGAAAATTTAACTTTAGTAATTACTGTTTAAAGATTGATGAAAAGGTGTTTCTTCCTAGTAACTGATAGAATGTTATGTTCTGGTTTAGGATGAGAAGAATGTTAATAATATGCTGATGTTTTAATTGTTTTTAATTGTTACAGAGCAGTGCTTACACCAAGCCAAGGACCAAGCCGAATTCAGCTTCTCACTGTCCTGCCAGCAGGCAGGCTGGGAGGAGGGCCGGACTGCTCGGGGTTAGGTTGGGCATCGGACAACAGGTGGTGAGCAATTGCATTGTGCATCACTTGTTTCGTACACATTATTACTAGTAGTACTATTATCATCATTATTGTTATTATCTTATTGTTTTTAACTCAACTCACAGGCTTCACTTTCCCATTTCTCTCTCCCATCCCAGAGAAGGAGGGGGGAGGTGAGCGAACAAACACAAACCTGGAAGGATATGGAATGGGATTTATTTTCATGGCTGCCTGGTGGACCATGGGTCAAAAGAGTGTTATTTTTATTGTTATGTGGTGTAATTACGTTATTATTTGTACCTTGTATGATACCTTGTCTTACATTATTAACACACCGGGTGATAAATAGTACATTTGTAATAACTTCATTAAAAAAAGAAGGGAATATGTCAATTATGATGCTTAAGAATTGGACCCTCCAAGAACAAACTGATGAAATCCAATTATTAATAACAGAAGAGACACGAATTGGGGATGTTAAAAAGAAGATAAGGGATTGTGAGGAATGTTTTAACAATTCGTGTCCATAAAGAACAATTCTGTTTGAATCCTGTCTGCCTCTGGGCCCTGCACTGGCAATTTAATTCTTGAACCACAGCTGCAGTGTGTCCCAGTCTCCGCCTCTGTCGCGTTAAGGGGTGTAGCTGATTAACCTTTACGGGCCCGGTCAGATTCAGGACACTGAACCAGTCGGACATTCACCAAAAACACATTAACCGTCTGGGGGTCCAGTCAGACATTCACCAAAAACGCATTAACGGCCTGGGGGTCCGTTCAGACATTCACCAAAAACGCATTAACCATCTGGGGGTCCGTTCAGACATTCACCAAAAATGCATTAACTGCCTGGGGGTCTGGTTAGATTCAGAACACTGAACTATCACGGATAACCACCCTCACCCTCGTTGCACTCAATGAGAGTTATCACAATGCAATCAAGTATGGTTTATTACAGCAACAGATAATCAGGTTCTTTTGGATTGCCGGCGATAGTGACTGTCTGCAAAGCAAGCTAGTATGCATAAAATACACAGGTGTTATAGGTGTTACAGATGTTATAGATGTTATAGATGGTACAGGTGTTATAGATGTTACAGGTGTTATAGATGTTACAGGTGTTATTGATGTTACAGGTGCGCAGCCTAGAAATAAACGCATTAAAAGGATCAAAGACTCTATAGAGATTTATAAGCAAGTATTCAGATCTCACCCAAAGGCGTCCCAATGGGGGGGGAAGAGAGGCTCAGCCCGTCGACTGATCCCAGGAGTCAGGAGGTCCTAAGGATGTTGTCCTCGGGATGGTATCTCCCCTGACGGTGGTATCTTCCCTAACATCCCCTTTCTCTTGGGCCAATTTATATTATTTTCTATCTTTTAGGTGGAGCTTGAGTGGCTTTAGTCAAGCATATCTTAGTTATGATTGGTGTAAAGTTTTCCCATCTCCGTTTAAAGTAATAGGCTCCGAGAAATTTAGAGCGCATGCTCAGTGAGGGGTGGTCGCACCTTGGAGGCGGGTAGCTTTTGGGATGGAGGTGTGTTTTGGTATTATAATGATATTATAATGAGCAAAAAGTACACTAGGGTACAGCATTTGTCAAAACATGACAGGTCTTTGGCTCAGGGTGGCAAAAAGTGCAGCTTTGTGCACAAGAACAATCGAGGCCCCACCTGATTACAGAGCCTAGCCGTGGTGTCTCCACTCCTCTCTACGCTCCGTGCTGTTCCTTAGAGCTAGCACACCAAGTTTCCCCAGCGCGATAGCATCTAAGGTTGGGAGCCTAGGGAACGCTCAGGTAATGCAGTTATGCCCTACCCTGAAAGCCTCTTCAATGCTGTACCTTTTCCTTAAAAATGTGAATGCTAGTTTTATTTTCCTAGTTACTTCAGGCATTTACACCACATAATCCACCCCGTGACTATAGTCACTCAAGCTTCACGACAGTTGGAATATGTCGGGGATATCACATACATTCTCGGATTGAGGTTTATTGAGTGTATGTACATTGTGTAGAGATGCTAAGCGTTTCATCATAAACCAGGGTTTAACGTACAAACTAATTGTCAGTATAAAACATAATACAGTGAGTATTAGCAGAACAATAACAGGGTGAAGCATCTTGTTGAAGATTCCCTTGGCAGCTGGCGACCATCCAAACAAAGTGTCCCACCAACGGTGTCTCTCATCTCTCTGCACTCTTTCCATCACTCGATGTATTTCTTGTGCATCATGATGGACAGTAATCAGAGTCTTTTGTCCATTTTCTCGGACCTGTGTCATCAGCTGCTTCAGGTCCTCATGTACCAGCAATTTCTTCACCAAGGTAAGGTTCATTCCAATAGGAGTAGGCAGCAGTTCATGAAGCAGAATATAATTAGATGCAATAAGTTGATAAGAAGTGACAGGAACTGAATATTTAAAATCACATCCTAGAATTTTGGTAAAATTGCAAACACAAACATTTGAGTGATTACTGGTATCTACCACTGTATCATCTACGACTATAGAATCACAATGAGTTCTCATGCAAACACAACCTTTCCCAATATATACAAGTACAGTTTCAAGGGTTTCATTAGGATGTATCTCAAAGTGGCAAATATTTTGCTCAATGTCAAGACAAATGTCTTGGGATTCCAGCGTGTTACTTTCACAGATGAAACCTTTTTGTTCATGCACAATACATGCATTTACATCAATTGTTTACCACTTTCCTCCCTTTTGATGGGCCCATACTTTATGCTCTTTAGGATAAAGTATAGTTCCATTATGATTGAGTCCTAATGCAATGATTGGCTCTACATTGTATACAGTGGCATTACTTATAGTAAGTATAAAGGCAACAATTTTATCATTTTCTGCATAATGGGTAAAGTTGACTAATTGCCATCATGCTTGAAATTCTTTTTCAAATTCTGAAGCATTATCCCAAATCAATTTTCGAATTTCAGTGGGCAAAGTTCCTCCTTCTCCCTCTCCAATAATAGCTGCTGCTACAGATTGTATCCATAACTGTGCTTGGATACAGCTCAAGGCAAGGGAGGTATTGCCTTGGGCTTTTCCAAGGGCATTTACAATTATTTGATGATCATTTTCCTCAATTTGTTCCCAATGGGGTAAAATATCTGATAGAAGCCATTGATTTGCTCCTAAAGCCAATAAAGATGATTTTATTGGTTGTTCCAGTTTCCTTAGGTCATCTGTAGTAGCAGTTATTCTACTTATTAAAACCTCAGCATCAATGCTATTTAATATACCTAATCCTGTCCCTAATAACCCAGTTGCATCCCGTGGCCCTCTTTTAGGGACCAACTAGGATCAAAGAGAATTTGTTGTTGAATTATGTAAGGGCCTGTATTGAAGATGGAAGGAGTTAGACCAATGGGAGGCTGAGTCGGTTCATTTTCAAATATCTGCGGAGGCAGAGGCTTCTTATCCTTTGTAGTCGATGATGTTTCTGTATTAACCATGAATTCAAATAATATTTCTGTGCCTCTGTAACCCCAAAGACAGTACACAATTATAGGTTTGGTGAAAGTAAAATTGTACCAGAATTTTGTGGTCTAGTAGAATCAGTGTATACTGTCTTAATTTCAGTCGGCCGATTATAAGAGGATTGTCTGTCCAGACATGGCTTGAAGTTCAGCCATTCTTAGAGAATCATTCCAACTCCATTCATCTTTTGAAAATATTTTGTTTCCATGTAGAACTAAAGTAGAGAGATTTAGGTCCTTTTACTTTTGAGATGTTCCAGTGACTGTGCTATACTGTGACAATACATGGTTAAATGCCATGGTGAAACACCTCAGCTCCATGCACAGCCACAGTAGCTAAGTTTCCTTTAAGGTCTGTAATTGCATCAAGGTCAGGGTAAAGCATGGCATTATTAATCCAAACTGTTGATTCGTGTCCATATACAGTTTGCTCAGGGTTCCTGTGAACACAAAAGAAAATAAAATATGCTCGGTTGTATTCAACCGGCAGGGTTAGAAAGAGGGTGAAATAGCAATCTTTGATTTCCCATGCATAGAAATATTTGGGAGTAGTTAGCACTATTACTACTGTTAGATACACAGAGGGCTTTCACTATCTCTGCCATGTTTGGAACTGCGGCAGTCAAAGGTATAGTGTTAGCATTCAACTGTCTGTAATCCACTGTAAAATGCCATTGCCTGGTTGGTTCCTTTACTGGCCACACTGGTGAATTATAAGGTGAATGGGTCCTTTTAATAATGCCTCTTTTTTCCAATTCTGTTACCACCCCGTCAATCCCCGTAAATACTGCTGCTGACAACAGATATTGCCGATCATTAATGATTTTAGCAGGGGATAAGGGTATGGATGTTTGTAACAGGCTCAGTCTCATGGTGCTTGAATCCCTTTGAAGTGTTGCGAAACTCCGACTTAGGGTTAGGGTTAGGGTTAGGGTTAGGGGTTAGGGTTAGGGTTAGGGTTAGGGTTAGGGTTAGGGTTAGGGTTAGGGTTAGGGTTAGGGTTAGGGTTAGAGAGCCCTGAGAGACGCTGCAGAGCCACGGACGGCTCTGAGAGACACAGAATAGACCGGACAGAAGCCGGAAAACGCGGGGAATTGAAGTAATTGCGGGACATCCAAGATCGAGTTGCTACGGGAGACCAGAGGCGTCAGTGGACACCGGTAGCCGACCCTCACCATGTGGCCAGTCGGCACAGAGCAGAGGGGCGGACATCAGGACCCTGCAGCCTGTCTGACGTAACCATGGAGGCAGTGGCAGCAGCGGCTGTGCTGCTTCATTCTAGCATTCTTTTTATAAAAGGTTTATCTTGCAATGCAAAAAAGACTATTAGTCCCCAGATCGGTGTTATAACTGTTACTAACGACGACTTAGCTCTATTGCAGGGCAGGAGTGCAGAGACGCAGATTACACTGCCAAATGACCACCAGCAGGCTCTTTCACAAACCTAAGGTTGCAGCTGGCACTGCCTGCAGCCGTATAGCAGACGTTACACTCTCTTTCCTAACTAGTAATCATGTGTCTCATCCATTTGTGGTGAATGGTCAGTGGGTCAGTGGCAAAAAGAAAAGGAGGATGCCACTGACACTAACAGCATGGGTAATAGGAGTAGTATAAGTGACACAGGTGACGGTGCGAGGCGAGGCGCTCTGCCTGCTGCTCGCCTTCGCCTGACTGTGCACTGCTGCCGACGGTGCTAGAGTAAAATGTGAAGACTGCTCAGATGGCAGTGATGAGAGTGCTTGTGTGAAGAAGATCTGTGAAGAAGATGTGTGCTGAATCTGACTTTGTGTGCAACGGTGGTCAGTGTGTGCCAAACAGATGGCAGTGTGATGGGGATCTGGATTGTGAAGATGGGTCTGACGAAAGTGCTGAGCTGTGTCATATGAGAACAGTGTCATGGAAATGTGATGGTGAAAAAGCCTGTGACAGTGGAGAAGATGAAGAGAATTGTGGCGATGTGATAGAGATCCTTACTGTAAGGATGGAAGAGATGAAATTAACTGCCCTTCCTGGACCTGTAGGCCAGACCAGTTCAGATGTGAACTGTGTCCATGGGAGTAGGCAGTGCAGTGGTGTGAGAGACTGTCTGGATGGCACTGATGAAGCAAACTGTAACAATGTTATTCAGTGCTCTGGACCTGGCAAATTCAAGTGCAGAAGTGGAGAATGCATACATATCAATAAAGTGTGTAACCAGCAGAGAGACTGCAAGGACTGGGGTGATGAGCCCCTGAAGGAATGCAACATAAATGAATGTGACTGTCCAGCTGTGAAACTGTGGAGATAGTGATGAATGCCAAAACCCTGTAGTCAAATCTGTATCAACCTGAAAGGCTATCAGATGAATCCTGCTACAGGAACCTGGAAAGGGCCATACGGCAAAGCAAATTAAATAACTGTTATTTAACTTGTCAGAAGATAAAAAATAAAGTGTTTCAACAAGCAGCCACAGGAGGGAAGAATCACTGAACCCTCGATGTGAGGGACTGTACCTTGTTTTACTGACTACTGAAACAGCTGTGAGAACTGCAGAAAGGGACCCACGCATCCAGAATAAAAGGACCAGTAACTACTGAAACTTGGAGGGTTGAGTCCGCTCCTGGGAAAGTGAAACTCAAGCTAAGGGAGAACTAATATTCTGGCAACGAGGCTCTGCATGAATTAAGGATGCCAAATAAAGGGGACAAGCCTAAAGGGAGAAAAGGGAGAAGGCAAGACCGGGGCAAGACCCTCCACTGCGGTGTGTATGGTCTACCGAGGGAGGCAACCCCTATCGGTATTGACTGCCGAATGAGAGGGCCTCGACCGGACTTCTCCCACACTAAGATCAGGTTGTCCCGAGAAAATAACATAAAAAACCTCTTTTTTAAACCTATCTAAAATTGTGATTCGTTTTACAGGAGCTGGATCACCCTGACAGGCCGAACGGTAACACAAGCCTGAATCGACCCTGAAGGCGTTTGCCTATTATGATCCAGCTACATGGGCAGAAGACAGATCCTGGGGCTATAGGACCTCAGTATATATACTTAATAGAATAATTAGGTTATTAGCTGTAATAGAAATAGTTATAAATGATGAGAACTGATCTAAATGAGTTATAAAGATGAGAACTGCTTTGTATCAAAATTGCCTAGCTTTGGATTGTTTGCTAGCACAAGAAGGAGAAGTCTGTGGAAAATTTAACTTTAGTAATTACTGTTTAAAGATTGATGAAAAGGTGTTTCTTCCTAGTAACTGATAGAATGTTATGTTCTGGTTTAGGATGAGAAGAATGTTAATAATATGCTGATGTTTTAATTGTTTTTAATTGTTACAGAGCAGTGCTTACACCAAGCCAAGGACCAAGCCGAATTCAGCTTCTCACTGTCCTGCCAGCAGGCAGGCTGGGAGGAGGGCCGGACTGCTCGGGGTTAGGTTGGGCATCGGACAACAGGTGGTGAGCAATTGCATTGTGCATCACTTGTTTCGTACACATTATTACTAGTAGTACTATTATCATCATTATTGTTATTATCTTATTGTTTTTAACTCAACTCACAGGCTTCACTTTCCCATTTCTCTCTCCCATCCCAGAGAAGGAGGGGGGAGGTGAGCGAACAAACACAAACCTGGAAGGATATGGAATGGGATTTATTTTCATGGCTGCCTGGTGGACCATGGGTCAAAAGAGTGTTATTTTTATTGTTATGTGGTGTAATTACGTTATTATTTGTACCTTGTATGATACCTTGTCTTACATTATTAACACACCGGGTGATAAATAGTACATTTGTAATAACTTCATTAAAAAAAGAAGGGAATATGTCAATTATGATGCTTAAGAATTGGACCCTCCAAGAACAAACTGATGAAATCCAATTATTAATAACAGAAGAGACACGAATTGGGGATGTTAAAAAGAAGATAAGGGATTGTGAGGAATGTTTTAACAATTCGTGTCCATAAAGAACAATTCTGTTTGAATCCTGTCTGCCTCTGGGCCCTGCACTGGCAATTTAATTCTTGAACCACAGCTGCAGTGTGTCCCAGTCTCCGCCTCTGTCGCGTTAAGGGGTGTAGCTGATTAACCTTTACGGGCCCGGTCAGATTCAGGACACTGAACCAGTCGGACATTCACCAAAAACACATTAACCGTCTGGGGGTCCAGTCAGACATTCACCAAAAACGCATTAACGGCCTGGGGGTCCGTTCAGACATTCACCAAAAACGCATTAACCATCTGGGGGTCCGTTCAGACATTCACCAAAAATGCATTAACTGCCTGGGGGTCTGGTTAGATTCAGAACACTGAACTATCACGGATAACCACCCTCACCCTCGTTGCACTCAATGAGAGTTATCACAATGCAATCAAGTATGGTTTATTACAGCAACAGATAATCAGGTTCTTTTGGATTGCCGGCGATAGTGACTGTCTGCAAAGCAAGCTAGTATGCATAAAATACACAGGTGTTATAGGTGTTACAGATGTTATAGATGTTATAGATGGTACAGGTGTTATAGATGTTACAGGTGTTATAGATGTTACAGGTGTTATTGATGTTACAGGTGCGCAGCCTAGAAATAAACGCATTAAAAGGATCAAAGACTCTATAGAGATTTATAAGCAAGTATTCAGATCTCACCCAAAGGCGTCCCAATGGGGGGGGAAGAGAGGCTCAGCCCGTCGACTGATCCCAGGAGTCAGGAGGTCCTAAGGATGTTGTCCTCGGGATGGTATCTCCCCTGACGGTGGTATCTTCCCTAACATCCCCTTTCTCTTGGGCCAATTTATATTATTTTCTATCTTTTAGGTGGAGCTTGAGTGGCTTTAGTCAAGCATATCTTAGTTATGATTGGTGTAAAGTTTTCCCATCTCCGTTTAAAGTAATAGGCTCCGAGAAATTTAGAGCGCATGCTCAGTGAGGGGTGGTCGCACCTTGGAGGCGGGTAGCTTTTGGGATGGAGGTGTGTTTTGGTATTATAATGATATTATAATGAGCAAAAAGTACACTAGGGTACAGCATTTGTCAAAACATGACAGGTCTTTGGCTCAGGGTGGCAAAAAGTGCAGCTTTGTGCACAAGAACAATCGAGGCCCCACCTGATTACAGAGCCTAGCCGTGGTGTCTCCACTCCTCTCTACGCTCCGTGCTGTTCCTTAGAGCTAGCACACCAAGTTTCCCCAGCGCGATAGCATCTAAGGTTGGGAGCCTAGGGAACGCTCAGGTAATGCAGTTATGCCCTACCCTGAAAGCCTCTTCAATGCTGTACCTTTTCCTTAAAAATGTGAATGCTAGTTTTATTTTCCTAGTTACTTCAGGCATTTACACCACATAATCCACCCCGTGACTATAGTCACTCAAGCTTCACGACAGTTGGAATATGTCGGGGATATCACATACATTCTCGGATTGAGGTTTATTGAGTGTATGTACATTGTGTAGAGATGCTAAGCGTTTCATCATAAACCAGGGTTTAACGTACAAACTAATTGTCAGTATAAAACATAATACAGTGAGTATTAGCAGAACAATAACAGGGTGAAGCATCTTGTTGAAGATTCCCTTGGCAGCTGGCGACCATCCAAACAAAGTGTCCCACCAACGGTGTCTCTCATCTCTCTGCACTCTTTCCATCACTCGATGTATTTCTTGTGCATCATGATGGACAGTAATCAGAGTCTTTTGTCCATTTTCTCGGACCTGTGTCATCAGCTGCTTCAGGTCCTCATGTACCAGCAATTTCTTCACCAAGGTAAGGTTCATTCCAATAGGAGTAGGCAGCAGTTCATGAAGCAGAATATAATTAGATGCAATAAGTTGATAAGAAGTGACAGGAACTGAATATTTAAAATCACATCCTAGAATTTTGGTAAAATTGCAAACACAAACATTTGAGTGATTACTGGTATCTACCACTGTATCATCTACGACTATAGAATCACAATGAGTTCTCATGCAAACACAACCTTTCCCAATATATACAAGTACAGTTTCAAGGGTTTCATTAGGATGTATCTCAAAGTGGCAAATATTTTGCTCAATGTCAAGACAAATGTCTTGGGATTCCAGCGTGTTACTTTCACAGATGAAACCTTTTTGTTCATGCACAATACATGCATTTACATCAATTGTTTACCACTTTCCTCCCTTTTGATGGGCCCATACTTTATGCTCTTTAGGATAAAGTATAGTTCCATTATGATTGAGTCCTAATGCAATGATTGGCTCTACATTGTATACAGTGGCATTACTTATAGTAAGTATAAAGGCAACAATTTTATCATTTTCTGCATAATGGGTAAAGTTGACTAATTGCCATCATGCTTGAAATTCTTTTTCAAATTCTGAAGCATTATCCCAAATCAATTTTCGAATTTCAGTGGGCAAAGTTCCTCCTTCTCCCTCTCCAATAATAGCTGCTGCTACAGATTGTATCCATAACTGTGCTTGGATACAGCTCAAGGCAAGGGAGGTATTGCCTTGGGCTTTTCCAAGGGCATTTACAATTATTTGATGATCATTTTCCTCAATTTGTTCCCAATGGGGTAAAATATCTGATAGAAGCCATTGATTTGCTCCTAAAGCCAATAAAGATGATTTTATTGGTTGTTCCAGTTTCCTTAGGTCATCTGTAGTAGCAGTTATTCTACTTATTAAAACCTCAGCATCAATGCTATTTAATATACCTAATCCTGTCCCTAATAACCCAGTTGCATCCCGTGGCCCTCTTTTAGGGACCAACTAGGATCAAAGAGAATTTGTTGTTGAATTATGTAAGGGCCTGTATTGAAGATGGAAGGAGTTAGACCAATGGGAGGCTGAGTCGGTTCATTTTCAAATATCTGCGGAGGCAGAGGCTTCTTATCCTTTGTAGTCGATGATGTTTCTGTATTAACCATGAATTCAAATAATATTTCTGTGCCTCTGTAACCCCAAAGACAGTACACAATTATAGGTTTGGTGAAAGTAAAATTGTACCAGAATTTTGTGGTCTAGTAGAATCAGTGTATACTGTCTTAATTTCAGTCGGCCGATTATAAGAGGATTGTCTGTCCAGACATGGCTTGAAGTTCAGCCATTCTTAGAGAATCATTCCAACTCCATTCATCTTTTGAAAATATTTTGTTTCCATGTAGAACTAAAGTAGAGAGATTTAGGTCCTTTTACTTTTGAGATGTTCCAGTGACTGTGCTATACTGTGACAATACATGGTTAAATGCCATGGTGAAACACCTCAGCTCCATGCACAGCCACAGTAGCTAAGTTTCCTTTAAGGTCTGTAATTGCATCAAGGTCAGGGTAAAGCATGGCATTATTAATCCAAACTGTTGATTCGTGTCCATATACAGTTTGCTCAGGGTTCCTGTGAACACAAAAGAAAATAAAATATGCTCGGTTGTATTCAACCGGCAGGGTTAGAAAGAGGGTGAAATAGCAATCTTTGATTTCCCATGCATAGAAATATTTGGGAGTAGTTAGCACTATTACTACTGTTAGATACACAGAGGGCTTTCACTATCTCTGCCATGTTTGGAACTGCGGCAGTCAAAGGTATAGTGTTAGCATTCAACTGTCTGTAATCCACTGTAAAATGCCATTGCCTGGTTGGTTCCTTTACTGGCCACACTGGTGAATTATAAGGTGAATGGGTCCTTTTAATAATGCCTCTTTTTTCCAATTCTGTTACCACCCCGTCAATCCCCGTAAATACTGCTGCTGACAACAGATATTGCCGATCATTAATGATTTTAGCAGGGGATAAGGGTATGGATGTTTGTAACAGGCTCAGTCTCATGGTGCTTGAATCCCTTTGAAGTGTTGCGAAACTCCGACTTAGGGTTAGGGTTAGGGTTAGGGTTAGGGGTTAGGGTTAGGGTTAGGGTTAGGGTTAGGGTTAGGGTTAGGGTTAGGGTTAGGGTTAGGGTTAGGGTTAGGGTTAGAGAGCCCTGAGAGACGCTGCAGAGCCACGGACGGCTCTGAGAGACACAGAATAGACCGGACAGAAGCCGGAAAACGCGGGGAATTGAAGTAATTGCGGGACATCCAAGATCGAGTTGCTACGGGAGACCAGAGGCGTCAGTGGACACCGGTAGCCGACCCTCACCATGTGGCCAGTCGGCACAGAGCAGAGGGGCGGACATCAGGACCCTGCAGCCTGTCTGACGTAACCATGGAGGCAGTGGCAGCAGCGGCTGTGCTGCTTCATTCTAGCATTCTTTTTATAAAAGGTTTATCTTGCAATGCAAAAAAGACTATTAGTCCCCAGATCGGTGTTATAACTGTTACTAACGACGACTTAGCTCTATTGCAGGGCAGGAGTGCAGAGACGCAGATTACACTGCCAAATGACCACCAGCAGGCTCTTTCACAAACCTAAGGTTGCAGCTGGCACTGCCTGCAGCCGTATAGCAGACGTTACACTCTCTTTCCTAACTAGTAATCATGTGTCTCATCCATTTGTGGTGAATGGTCAGTGGGTCAGTGGCAAAAAGAAAAGGAGGATGCCACTGACACTAACAGCATGGGTAATAGGAGTAGTATAAGTGACACAGGTGACGGTGCGAGGCGAGGCGCTCTGCCTGCTGCTCGCCTTCGCCTGACTGTGCACTGCTGCCGACGGTGCTAGAGTAAAATGTGAAGACTGCTCAGATGGCAGTGATGAGAGTGCTTGTGTGAAGAAGATCTGTGAAGAAGATGTGTGCTGAATCTGACTTTGTGTGCAACGGTGGTCAGTGTGTGCCAAACAGATGGCAGTGTGATGGGGATCTGGATTGTGAAGATGGGTCTGACGAAAGTGCTGAGCTGTGTCATATGAGAACAGTGTCATGGAAATGTGATGGTGAAAAAGCCTGTGACAGTGGAGAAGATGAAGAGAATTGTGGCGATGTGATAGAGATCCTTACTGTAAGGATGGAAGAGATGAAATTAACTGCCCTTCCTGGACCTGTAGGCCAGACCAGTTCAGATGTGAACTGTGTCCATGGGAGTAGGCAGTGCAGTGGTGTGAGAGACTGTCTGGATGGCACTGATGAAGCAAACTGTAACAATGTTATTCAGTGCTCTGGACCTGGCAAATTCAAGTGCAGAAGTGGAGAATGCATACATATCAATAAAGTGTGTAACCAGCAGAGAGACTGCAAGGACTGGGGTGATGAGCCCCTGAAGGAATGCAACATAAATGAATGTGACTGTCCAGCTGTGAAACTGTGGAGATAGTGATGAATGCCAAAACCCTGTAGTCAAATCTGTATCAACCTGAAAGGCTATCAGATGAATCCTGCTACAGGAACCTGGAAAGGGCCATACGGCAAAGCAAATTAAATAACTGTTATTTAACTTGTCAGAAGATAAAAAATAAAGTGTTTCAACAAGCAGCCACAGGAGGGAAGAATCACTGAACCCTCGATGTGAGGGACTGTACCTTGTTTTACTGACTACTGAAACAGCTGTGAGAACTGCAGAAAGGGACCCACGCATCCAGAATAAAAGGACCAGTAACTACTGAAACTTGGAGGGTTGAGTCCGCTCCTGGGAAAGTGAAACTCAAGCTAAGGGAGAACTAATATTCTGGCAACGAGGCTCTGCATGAATTAAGGATGCCAAATAAAGGGGACAAGCCTAAAGGGAGAAAAGGGAGAAGGCAAGACCGGGGCAAGACCCTCCACTGCGGTGTGTATGGTCTACCGAGGGAGGCAACCCCTATCGGTATTGACTGCCGAATGAGAGGGCCTCGACCGGACTTCTCCCACACTAAGATCAGGTTGTCCCGAGAAAATAACATAAAAAACCTCTTTTTTAAACCTATCTAAAATTGTGATTCGTTTTACAGGAGCTGGATCACCCTGACAGGCCGAACGGTAACACAAGCCTGAATCGACCCTGAAGGCGTTTGCCTATTATGATCCAGCTACATGGGCAGAAGACAGATCCTGGGGCTATAGGACCTCAGTATATATACTTAATAGAATAATTAGGTTATTAGCTGTAATAGAAATAGTTATAAATGATGAGAACTGATCTAAATGAGTTATAAAGATGAGAACTGCTTTGTATCAAAATTGCCTAGCTTTGGATTGTTTGCTAGCACAAGATGGAGAAGTCTGTGGAAAATTTAACTTTAGTAATTACTGTTTAAAGATTGATGAAAAGGTGTTTCTTCCTAGTAACTGATAGAATGTTATGTTCTGGTTTAGGATGAGAAGAATGTTAATAATATGCTGATGTTTTAATTGTTTTTAATTGTTACAGAGCAGTGCTTACACCAAGCCAAGGACCAAGCCGAATTCAGCTTCTCACTGTCCTGCCAGCAGGCAGGCTGGGAGGAGGGCCGGACTGCTCGGGGTTAGGTTGGGCATCGGACAACAGGTGGTGAGCAATTGCATTGTGCATCACTTGTTTCGTACACATTATTACTAGTAGTACTATTATCATCATTATTGTTATTATCTTATTGTTTTTAACTCAACTCACAGGCTTCACTTTCCCATTTCTCTCTCCCATCCCAGAGAAGGAGGGGGGAGGTGAGCGAACAAACACAAACCTGGAAGGATATGGAATGGGATTTATTTTCATGGCTGCCTGGTGGACCATGGGTCAAAAGAGTGTTATTTTTATTGTTATGTGGTGTAATTACGTTATTATTTGTACCTTGTATGATACCTTGTCTTACATTATTAACACACCGGGTGATAAATAGTACATTTGTAATAACTTCATTAAAAAAAGAAGGGAATATGTCAATTATGATGCTTAAGAATTGGACCCTCCAAGAACAAACTGATGAAATCCAATTATTAATAACAGAAGAGACACGAATTGGGGATGTTAAAAAGAAGATAAGGGATTGTGAGGAATGTTTTAACAATTCGTGTCCATAAAGAACAATTCTGTTTGAATCCTGTCTGCCTCTGGGCCCTGCACTGGCAATTTAATTCTTGAACCACAGCTGCAGTGTGTCCCAGTCTCCGCCTCTGTCGCGTTAAGGGGTGTAGCTGATTAACCTTTACGGGCCCGGTCAGATTCAGGACACTGAACCAGTCGGACATTCACCAAAAACACATTAACCGTCTGGGGGTCCAGTCAGACATTCACCAAAAACGCATTAACGGCCTGGGGGTCCGTTCAGACATTCACCAAAAACGCATTAACCATCTGGGGGTCCGTTCAGACATTCACCAAAAATGCATTAACTGCCTGGGGGTCTGGTTAGATTCAGAACACTGAACTATCACGGATAACCACCCTCACCCTCGTTGCACTCAATGAGAGTTATCACAATGCAATCAAGTATGGTTTATTACAGCAACAGATAATCAGGTTCTTTTGGATTGCCGGCGATAGTGACTGTCTGCAAAGCAAGCTAGTATGCATAAAATACACAGGTGTTATAGGTGTTACAGATGTTATAGATGTTATAGATGGTACAGGTGTTATAGATGTTACAGGTGTTATAGATGTTACAGGTGTTATTGATGTTACAGGTGCGCAGCCTAGAAATAAACGCATTAAAAGGATCAAAGACTCTATAGAGATTTATAAGCAAGTATTCAGATCTCACCCAAAGGCGTCCCAATGGGGGGGGAAGAGAGGCTCAGCCCGTCGACTGATCCCAGGAGTCAGGAGGTCCTAAGGATGTTGTCCTCGGGATGGTATCTCCCCTGACGGTGGTATCTTCCCTAACATCCCCTTTCTCTTGGGCCAATTTATATTATTTTCTATCTTTTAGGTGGAGCTTGAGTGGCTTTAGTCAAGCATATCTTAGTTATGATTGGTGTAAAGTTTTCCCATCTCCGTTTAAAGTAATAGGCTCCGAGAAATTTAGAGCGCATGCTCAGTGAGGGGTGGTCGCACCTTGGAGGCGGGTAGCTTTTGGGATGGAGGTGTGTTTTGGTATTATAATGATATTATAATGAGCAAAAAGTACACTAGGGTACAGCATTTGTCAAAACATGACAGGTCTTTGGCTCAGGGTGGCAAAAAGTGCAGCTTTGTGCACAAGAACAATCGAGGCCCCACCTGATTACAGAGCCTAGCCGTGGTGTCTCCACTCCTCTCTACGCTCCGTGCTGTTCCTTAGAGCTAGCACACCAAGTTTCCCCAGCGCGATAGCATCTAAGGTTGGGAGCCTAGGGAACGCTCAGGTAATGCAGTTATGCCCTACCCTGAAAGCCTCTTCAATGCTGTACCTTTTCCTTAAAAATGTGAATGCTAGTTTTATTTTCCTAGTTACTTCAGGCATTTACACCACATAATCCACCCCGTGACTATAGTCACTCAAGCTTCACGACAGTTGGAATATGTCGGGGATATCACATACATTCTCGGATTGAGGTTTATTGAGTGTATGTACATTGTGTAGAGATGCTAAGCGTTTCATCATAAACCAGGGTTTAACGTACAAACTAATTGTCAGTATAAAACATAATACAGTGAGTATTAGCAGAACAATAACAGGGTGAAGCATCTTGTTGAAGATTCCCTTGGCAGCTGGCGACCATCCAAACAAAGTGTCCCACCAACGGTGTCTCTCATCTCTCTGCACTCTTTCCATCACTCGATGTATTTCTTGTGCATCATGATGGACAGTAATCAGAGTCTTTTGTCCATTTTCTCGGACCTGTGTCATCAGCTGCTTCAGGTCCTCATGTACCAGCAATTTCTTCACCAAGGTAAGGTTCATTCCAATAGGAGTAGGCAGCAGTTCATGAAGCAGAATATAATTAGATGCAATAAGTTGATAAGAAGTGACAGGAACTGAATATTTAAAATCACATCCTAGAATTTTGGTAAAATTGCAAACACAAACATTTGAGTGATTACTGGTATCTACCACTGTATCATCTACGACTATAGAATCACAATGAGTTCTCATGCAAACACAACCTTTCCCAATATATACAAGTACAGTTTCAAGGGTTTCATTAGGATGTATCTCAAAGTGGCAAATATTTTGCTCAATGTCAAGACAAATGTCTTGGGATTCCAGCGTGTTACTTTCACAGATGAAACCTTTTTGTTCATGCACAATACATGCATTTACATCAATTGTTTACCACTTTCCTCCCTTTTGATGGGCCCATACTTTATGCTCTTTAGGATAAAGTATAGTTCCATTATGATTGAGTCCTAATGCAATGATTGGCTCTACATTGTATACAGTGGCATTACTTATAGTAAGTATAAAGGCAACAATTTTATCATTTTCTGCATAATGGGTAAAGTTGACTAATTGCCATCATGCTTGAAATTCTTTTTCAAATTCTGAAGCATTATCCCAAATCAATTTTCGAATTTCAGTGGGCAAAGTTCCTCCTTCTCCCTCTCCAATAATAGCTGCTGCTACAGATTGTATCCATAACTGTGCTTGGATACAGCTCAAGGCAAGGGAGGTATTGCCTTGGGCTTTTCCAAGGGCATTTACAATTATTTGATGATCATTTTCCTCAATTTGTTCCCAATGGGGTAAAATATCTGATAGAAGCCATTGATTTGCTCCTAAAGCCAATAAAGATGATTTTATTGGTTGTTCCAGTTTCCTTAGGTCATCTGTAGTAGCAGTTATTCTACTTATTAAAACCTCAGCATCAATGCTATTTAATATACCTAATCCTGTCCCTAATAACCCAGTTGCATCCCGTGGCCCTCTTTTAGGGACCAACTAGGATCAAAGAGAATTTGTTGTTGAATTATGTAAGGGCCTGTATTGAAGATGGAAGGAGTTAGACCAATGGGAGGCTGAGTCGGTTCATTTTCAAATATCTGCGGAGGCAGAGGCTTCTTATCCTTTGTAGTCGATGATGTTTCTGTATTAACCATGAATTCAAATAATATTTCTGTGCCTCTGTAACCCCAAAGACAGTACACAATTATAGGTTTGGTGAAAGTAAAATTGTACCAGAATTTTGTGGTCTAGTAGAATCAGTGTATACTGTCTTAATTTCAGTCGGCCGATTATAAGAGGATTGTCTGTCCAGACATGGCTTGAAGTTCAGCCATTCTTAGAGAATCATTCCAACTCCATTCATCTTTTGAAAATATTTTGTTTCCATGTAGAACTAAAGTAGAGAGATTTAGGTCCTTTTACTTTTGAGATGTTCCAGTGACTGTGCTATACTGTGACAATACATGGTTAAATGCCATGGTGAAACACCTCAGCTCCATGCACAGCCACAGTAGCTAAGTTTCCTTTAAGGTCTGTAATTGCATCAAGGTCAGGGTAAAGCATGGCATTATTAATCCAAACTGTTGATTCGTGTCCATATACAGTTTGCTCAGGGTTCCTGTGAACACAAAAGAAAATAAAATATGCTCGGTTGTATTCAACCGGCAGGGTTAGAAAGAGGGTGAAATAGCAATCTTTGATTTCCCATGCATAGAAATATTTGGGAGTAGTTAGCACTATTACTACTGTTAGATACACAGAGGGCTTTCACTATCTCTGCCATGTTTGGAACTGCGGCAGTCAAAGGTATAGTGTTAGCATTCAACTGTCTGTAATCCACTGTAAAATGCCATTGCCTGGTTGGTTCCTTTACTGGCCACACTGGTGAATTATAAGGTGAATGGGTCCTTTTAATAATGCCTCTTTTTTCCAATTCTGTTACCACCCCGTCAATCCCCGTAAATACTGCTGCTGACAACAGATATTGCCGATCATTAATGATTTTAGCAGGGGATAAGGGTATGGATGTTTGTAACAGGCTCAGTCTCATGGTGCTTGAATCCCTTTGAAGTGTTGCGAAACTCCGACTTAGGGTTAGGGTTAGGGTTAGGGTTAGGGTTAGGGGTTAGGGTTAGGGTTAGGGTTAGGGTTAGGGTTAGGGTTAGGGTTAGGGTTAGGGTTAGGGTTAGGGTTAGGGTTAG
Organism: Aythya ferina; assembly: GCF_964211825.1. Lineage (NCBI taxonomy): Eukaryota > Metazoa > Chordata > Aves > Anseriformes > Anatidae > Aythya > Aythya ferina. Next base: position 82,933 of record NW_028181288.1, on the reverse strand, counting down.
AGAGCCCTGAGAGACGCTGCAGAGCCACGGACGGCTCTGAGAGACACAGAATAGACCGGACAGAAGCCGGAAAACGCGGGGAATTGAAGTAATTGCGGGACATCCAAGATCGAGTTGCTACGGGAGACCAGAGGCGTCAGTGGACACCGGTAGCCGACCCTCACCATGTGGCCAGTCGGCACAGAGCAGAGGGGCGGACATCAGGACCCTGCAGCCTGTCTGACGTAACCATGGAGGCAGTGGCAGCAGCGGCTGTGCTGCTTCATTCTAGCATTCTTTTTATAAAAGGTTTATCTTGCAATGCAAAAAAGACTATTAGTCCCCAGATCGGTGTTATAACTGTTACTAACGACGACTTAGCTCTATTGCAGGGCAGGAGTGCAGAGACGCAGATTACACTGCCAAATGACCACCAGCAGGCTCTTTCACAAACCTAAGGTTGCAGCTGGCACTGCCTGCAGCCGTATAGCAGACGTTACACTCTCTTTCCTAACTAGTAATCATGTGTCTCATCCATTTGTGGTGAATGGTCAGTGGGTCAGTGGCAAAAAGAAAAGGAGGATGCCACTGACACTAACAGCATGGGTAATAGGAGTAGTATAAGTGACACAGGTGACGGTGCGAGGCGAGGCGCTCTGCCTGCTGCTCGCCTTCACCTGACTGTGCACTGCTGCCGACGGTGCTAGAGTAAAATGTGAAGACTGCTCAGATGGCAGTGATGAGAGTGCTTGTGTGAAGAAGATCTGTGAAGAAGATGTGTGCTGAATCTGACTTTGTGTGCAACGGTGGTCAGTGTGTGCCAAACAGATGGCAGTGTGATGGGGATCTGGATTGTGAAGATGGGTCTGACGAAAGTGCTGAGCTGTGTCATATGAGAACAGTGTCATGGAAATGTGATGGTGAAAAAGCCTGTGACAGTGGAGAAGATGAAGAGAATTGTGGCGATGTGATAGAGATCCTTACTGTAAGGATGGAAGAGATGAAATTAACTGCCCTTCCTGGACCTGTAGGCCAGACCAGTTCAGATGTGAACTGTGTCCATGGGAGTAGGCAGTGCAGTGGTGTGAGAGACTGTCTGGATGGCACTGATGAAGCAAACTGTAACAATGTTATTCAGTGCTCTGGACCTGGCAAATTCAAGTGCAGAAGTGGAGAATGCATACATATCAATAAAGTGTGTAACCAGCAGAGAGACTGCAAGGACTGGGGTGATGAGCCCCTGAAGGAATGCAACATAAATGAATGTGACTGTCCAGCTGTGAAACTGTGGAGATAGTGATGAATGCCAAAACCCTGTAGTCAAATCTGTATCAACCTGAAAGGCTATCAGATGAATCCTGCTACAGGAACCTGGAAAGGGCCATACGGCAAAGCAAATTAAATAACTGTTATTTAACTTGTCAGAAGATAAAAAATAAAGTGTTTCAACAAGCAGCCACAGGAGGGAAGAATCACTGAACCCTCGATGTGAGGGACTGTACCTTGTTTTACTGACTACTGAAACAGCTGTGAGAACTGCAGAAAGGGACCCACGCATCCAGAATAAAAGGACCAGTAACTACTGAAACTTGGAGGGTTGAGTCCGCTCCTGGGAAAGTGAAACTCAAGCTAAGGGAGAACTAATATTCTGGCAACGAGGCTCTGCATGAATTAAGGATGCCAAATAAAGGGGACAAGCCTAAAGGGAGAAAAGGGAGAAGGCAAGACCGGGGCAAGACCCTCCACTGCGGTGTGTATGGTCTACCGAGGGAGGCAACCCCTATCGGTATTGACTGCCGAATGAGAGGGCCTCGACCGGACTTCTCCCACACTAAGATCAGGTTGTCCCGAGAAAATAACATAAAAAACCTCTTTTTTAAACCTATCTAAAATTGTGATTCGTTTTACAGGAGCTGGATCACCCTGACAGGCCGAACGGTAACACAAGCCTGAATCGACCCTGAAGGCGTTTGCCTATTATGATCCAGCTACATGGGCAGAAGACAGATCCTGGGGCTATAGGACCTCAGTATATATACTTAATAGAATAATTAGGTTATTAGCTGTAATAGAAATAGTTATAAATGATGAGAACTGATCTAAATGAGTTATAAAGATGAGAACTGCTTTGTATCAAAATTGCCTAGCTTTGGATTGTTTGCTAGCACAAGATGGAGAAGTCTGTGGAAAATTTAACTTTAGTAATTACTGTTTAAAGATTGATGAAAAGGTGTTTCTTCCTAGTAACTGATAGAATGTTATGTTCTGGTTTAGGATGAGAAGAATGTTAATAATATGCTGATGTTTTAATTGTTTTTAATTGTTACAGAGCAGTGCTTACACCAAGCCAAGGACCAAGCCGAATTCAGCTTCTCACTGTCCTGCCAGCAGGCAGGCTGGGAGGAGGGCCGGACTGCTCGGGGTTAGGTTGGGCATCGGACAACAGGTGGTGAGCAATTGCATTGTGCATCACTTGTTTCGTACACATTATTACTAGTAGTACTATTATCATCATTATTGTTATTATCTTATTGTTTTTAACTCAACTCACAGGCTTCACTTTCCCATTTCTCTCTCCCATCCCAGAGAAGGAGGGGGGAGGTGAGCGAACAAACACAAACCTGGAAGGATATGGAATGGGATTTATTTTCATGGCTGCCTGGTGGACCATGGGTCAAAAGAGTGTTATTTTTATTGTTATGTGGTGTAATTACGTTATTATTTGTACCTTGTATGATACCTTGTCTTACATTATTAACACACCGGGTGATAAATAGTACATTTGTAATAACTTCATTAAAAAAAGAAGGGAATATGTCAATTATGATGCTTAAGAATTGGACCCTCCAAGAACAAACTGATGAAATCCAATTATTAATAACAGAAGAGACACGAATTGGGGATGTTAAAAAGAAGATAAGGGATTGTGAGGAATGTTTTAACAATTCGTGTCCATAAAGAACAATTCTGTTTGAATCCTGTCTGCCTCTGGGCCCTGCACTGGCAATTTAATTCTTGAACCACAGCTGCAGTGTGTCCCAGTCTCCGCCTCTGTCGCGTTAAGGGGTGTAGCTGATTAACCTTTACGGGCCCGGTCAGATTCAGGACACTGAACCAGTCGGACATTCACCAAAAACACATTAACCGTCTGGGGGTCCAGTCAGACATTCACCAAAAACGCATTAACCATCTGGGGGTCCGTTCAGACATTCACCAAAAATGCATTAACTGCCTGGGGGTCTGGTTAGATTCAGAACACTGAACTATCACGGATAACCACCCTCACCCTCGTTGCACTCAATGAGAGTTATCACAATGCAATCAAGTATGGTTTATTACAGCAACAGATAATCAGGTTCTTTTGGATTGCCGGCGATAGTGACTGTCTGCAAAGCAAGCTAGTATGCATAAAATACACAGGTGTTATAGGTGTTACAGATGTTATAGATGTTATAGATGGTACAGGTGTTATAGATGTTACAGGTGTTATAGATGTTACAGGTGTTATTGATGTTACAGGTGCGCAGCCTAGAAATAAACGCATTAAAAGGATCAAAGACTCTATAGAGATTTATAAGCAAGTATTCAGATCTCACCCAAAGGCGTCCCAATGGGGGGGGAAGAGAGGCTCAGCCCGTCGACTGATCCCAGGAGTCAGGAGGTCCTAAGGATGTTGTCCTCGGGATGGTATCTCCCCTGACGGTGGTATCTTCCCTAACATCCCCTTTCTCTTGGGCCAATTTATATTATTTTCTATCTTTTAGGTGGAGCTTGAGTGGCTTTAGTCAAGCATATCTTAGTTATGATTGGTGTAAAGTTTTCCCATCTCCGTTTAAAGTAATAGGCTCCGAGAAATTTAGAGCGCATGCTCAGTGAGGGGTGGTCGCACCTTGGAGGCGGGTAGCTTTTGGGATGGAGGTGTGTTTTGGTATTATAATGATATTATAATGAGCAAAAAGTACACTAGGGTACAGCATTTGTCAAAACATGACAGGTCTTTGGCTCAGGGTGGCAAAAAGTGCAGCTTTGTGCACAAGAACAATCGAGGCCCCACCTGATTACAGAGCCTAGCCGTGGTGTCTCCACTCCTCTCTACGCTCCGTGCTGTTCCTTAGAGCTAGCACACCAAGTTTCCCCAGCGCGATAGCATCTAAGGTTGGGAGCCTAGGGAACGCTCAGGTAATGCAGTTATGCCCTACCCTGAAAGCCTCTTCAATGCTGTACCTTTTCCTTAAAAATGTGAATGCTAGTTTTATTTTCCTAGTTACTTCAGGCATTTACACCACATAATCCACCCCGTGACTATAGTCACTCAAGCTTCACGACAGTTGGAATATGTCGGGGATATCACATACATTCTCGGATTGAGGTTTATTGAGTGTATGTACATTGTGTAGAGATGCTAAGCGTTTCATCATAAACCAGGGTTTAACGTACAAACTAATTGTCAGTATAAAACATAATACAGTGAGTATTAGCAGAACAATAACAGGGTGAAGCATCTTGTTGAAGATTCCCTTGGCAGCTGGCGACCATCCAAACAAAGTGTCCCACCAACGGTGTCTCTCATCTCTCTGCACTCTTTCCATCACTCGATGTATTTCTTGTGCATCATGATGGACAGTAATCAGAGTCTTTTGTCCATTTTCTCGGACCTGTGTCATCAGCTGCTTCAGGTCCTCATGTACCAGCAATTTCTTCACCAAGGTAAGGTTCATTCCAATAGGAGTAGGCAGCAGTTCATGAAGCAGAATATAATTAGATGCAATAAGTTGATAAGAAGTGACAGGAACTGAATATTTAAAATCACATCCTAGAATTTTGGTAAAATTGCAAACACAAACATTTGAGTGATTACTGGTATCTACCACTGTATCATCTACGACTATAGAATCACAATGAGTTCTCATGCAAACACAACCTTTCCCAATATATACAAGTACAGTTTCAAGGGTTTCATTAGGATGTATCTCAAAGTGGCAAATATTTTGCTCAATGTCAAGACAAATGTCTTGGGATTCCAGCGTGTTACTTTCACAGATGAAACCTTTTTGTTCATGCACAATACATGCATTTACATCAATTGTTTACCACTTTCCTCCCTTTTGATGGGCCCATACTTTATGCTCTTTAGGATAAAGTATAGTTCCATTATGATTGAGTCCTAATGCAATGATTGGCTCTACATTGTATACAGTGGCATTACTTATAGTAAGTATAAAGGCAACAATTTTATCATTTTCTGCATAATGGGTAAAGTTGACTAATTGCCATCATGCTTGAAATTCTTTTTCAAATTCTGAAGCATTATCCCAAATCAATTTTCGAATTTCAGTGGGCAAAGTTCCTCCTTCTCCCTCTCCAATAATAGCTGCTGCTACAGATTGTATCCATAACTGTGCTTGGATACAGCTCAAGGCAAGGGAGGTATTGCCTTGGGCTTTTCCAAGGGCATTTACAATTATTTGATGATCATTTTCCTCAATTTGTTCCCAATGGGGTAAAATATCTGATAGAAGCCATTGATTTGCTCCTAAAGCCAATAAAGATGATTTTATTGGTTGTTCCAGTTTCCTTAGGTCATCTGTAGTAGCAGTTATTCTACTTATTAAAACCTCAGCATCAATGCTATTTAATATACCTAATCCTGTCCCTAATAACCCAGTTGCATCCCGTGGCCCTCTTTTAGGGACCAACTAGGATCAAAGAGAATTTGTTGTTGAATTATGTAAGGGCCTGTATTGAAGATGGAAGGAGTTAGACCAATGGGAGGCTGAGTCGGTTCATTTTCAAATATCTGCGGAGGCAGAGGCTTCTTATCCTTTGTAGTCGATGATGTTTCTGTATTAACCATGAATTCAAATAATATTTCTGTGCCTCTGTAACCCCAAAGACAGTACACAATTATAGGTTTGGTGAAAGTAAAATTGTACCAGAATTTTGTGGTCTAGTAGAATCAGTGTATACTGTCTTAATTTCAGTCGGCCGATTATAAGAGGATTGTCTGTCCAGACATGGCTTGAAGTTCAGCCATTCTTAGAGAATCATTCCAACTCCATTCATCTTTTGAAAATATTTTGTTTCCATGTAGAACTAAAGTAGAGAGATTTAGGTCCTTTTACTTTTGAGATGTTCCAGTGACTGTGCTATACTGTGACAATACATGGTTAAATGCCATGGTGAAACACCTCAGCTCCATGCACAGCCACAGTAGCTAAGTTTCCTTTAAGGTCTGTAATTGCATCAAGGTCAGGGTAAAGCATGGCATTATTAATCCAAACTGTTGATTCGTGTCCATATACAGTTTGCTCAGGGTTCCTGTGAACACAAAAGAAAATAAAATATGCTCGGTTGTATTCAACCGGCAGGGTTAGAAAGAGGGTGAAATAGCAATCTTTGATTTCCCATGCATAGAAATATTTGGGAGTAGTTAGCACTATTACTACTGTTAGATACACAGAGGGCTTTCACTATCTCTGCCATGTTTGGAACTGCGGCAGTCAAAGGTATAGTGTTAGCATTCAACTGTCTGTAATCCACTGTAAAATGCCATTGCCTGGTTGGTTCCTTTACTGGCCACACTGGTGAATTATAAGGTGAATGGGTCCTTTTAATAATGCCTCTTTTTTCCAATTCTGTTACCACCCCGTCAATCCCCGTAAATACTGCTGCTGACAACAGATATTGCCGATCATTAATGATTTTAGCAGGGGATAAGGGTATGGATGTTTGTAACAGGCTCAGTCTCATGGTGCTTGAATCCCTTTGAAGTGTTGCGAAACTCCGACTTAGGGTTAGGGTTAGGGTTAGGGTTAGGGTTAGGGTTAGGGTTAGGGGTTAGGGTTAGGGTTAGGGTTAGGGTTAGGGTTAGGGTTAGGGTTAGGGTTAGGGTTAGGGTTAGAGAGCCCTGAGAGACGCTGCAGAGCCACGGACGGCTCTGAGAGACACAGAATAGACCGGACAGAAGCCGGAAAACGCGGGGAATTGAAGTAATTGCGGGACATCCAAGATCGAGTTGCTACGGGAGACCAGAGGCGTCAGTGGACACCGGTAGCCGACCCTCACCATGTGGCCAGTCGGCACAGAGCAGAGGGGCGGACATCAGGACCCTGCAGCCTGTCTGACGTAACCATGGAGGCAGTGGCAGCAGCGGCTGTGCTGCTTCATTCTAGCATTCTTTTTATAAAAGGTTTATCTTGCAATGCAAAAAAGACTATTAGTCCCCAGATCGGTGTTATAACTGTTACTAACGACGACTTAGCTCTATTGCAGGGCAGGAGTGCAGAGACGCAGATTACACTGCCAAATGACCACCAGCAGGCTCTTTCACAAACCTAAGGTTGCAGCTGGCACTGCCTGCAGCCGTATAGCAGACGTTACACTCTCTTTCCTAACTAGTAATCATGTGTCTCATCCATTTGTGGTGAATGGTCAGTGGGTCAGTGGCAAAAAGAAAAGGAGGATGCCACTGACACTAACAGCATGGGTAATAGGAGTAGTATAAGTGACACAGGTGACGGTGCGAGGCGAGGCGCTCTGCCTGCTGCTCGCCTTCGCCTGACTGTGCACTGCTGCCGACGGTGCTAGAGTAAAATGTGAAGACTGCTCAGATGGCAGTGATGAGAGTGCTTGTGTGAAGAAGATCTGTGAAGAAGATGTGTGCTGAATCTGACTTTGTGTGCAACGGTGGTCAGTGTGTGCCAAACAGATGGCAGTGTGATGGGGATCTGGATTGTGAAGATGGGTCTGACGAAAGTGCTGAGCTGTGTCATATGAGAACAGTGTCATGGAAATGTGATGGTGAAAAAGACTGTGACAGTGGAGAAGATGAAGAGAATTGTGGCGATGTGATAGAGATCCTTACTGTAAGGATGGAAGAGATGAAATTAACTGCCCTTCCTGGACCTGTAGGCCAGACCAGTTCAGATGTGAACTGTGTCCATGGGAGTAGGCAGTGCAGTGGTGTGAGAGACTGTCTGGATGGCACTGATGAAGCAAACTGTAACAATGTTATTCAGTGCTCTGGACCTGGCAAATTCAAGTGCAGAAGTGGAGAATGCATACATATCAATAAAGTGTGTAACCAGCAGAGAGACTGCAAGGACTGGGGTGATGAGCCCCTGAAGGAATGCAACATAAATGAATGTGACTGTCCAGCTGTGAAACTGTGGAGATAGTGATGAATGCCAAAACCCTGTAGTCAAATCTGTATCAACCTGAAAGGCTATCAGATGAATCCTGCTACAGGAACCTGGAAAGGGCCATACGGCAAAGCAAATTAAATAACTGTTATTTAACTTGTCAGAAGATAAAAAATAAAGTGTTTCAACAAGCAGCCACAGGAGGGAAGAATCACTGAACCCTCGATGTGAGGGACTGTACCTTGTTTTACTGACTACTGAAACAGCTGTGAGAACTGCAGAAAGGGACCCACGCATCCAGAATAAAAGGACCAGTAACTACTGAAACTTGGAGGGTTGAGTCCGCTCCTGGGAAAGTGAAACTCAAGCTAAGGGAGAACTAATATTCTGGCAACGAGGCTCTGCATGAATTAAGGATGCCAAATAAAGGGGACAAGCCTAAAGGGAGAAAAGGGAGAAGGCAAGACCGGGGCAAGACCCTCCACTGCGGTGTGTATGGTCTACCGAGGGAGGCAACCCCTATCGGTATTGACTGCCGAATGAGAGGGCCTCGACCGGACTTCTCCCACACTAAGATCAGGTTGTCCCGAGAAAATAACATAAAAAACCTCTTTTTTAAACCTATCTAAAATTGTGATTCGTTTTACAGGAGCTGGATCACCCTGACAGGCCGAACGGTAACACAAGCCTGAATCGACCCTGAAGGCGTTTGCCTATTATGATCCAGCTACATGGGCAGAAGACAGATCCTGGGGCTATAGGACCTCAGTATATATACTTAATAGAATAATTAGGTTATTAGCTGTAATAGAAATAGTTATAAATGATGAGAACTGATCTAAATGAGTTATAAAGATGAGAACTGCTTTGTATCAAAATTGCCTAGCTTTGGATTGTTTGCTAGCACAAGATGGAGAAGTCTGTGGAAAATTTAACTTTAGTAATTACTGTTTAAAGATTGATGAAAAGGTGTTTCTTCCTAGTAACTGATAGAATGTTATGTTCTGGTTTAGGATGAGAAGAATGTTAATAATATGCTGATGTTTTAATTGTTTTTAATTGTTACAGAGCAGTGCTTACACCAAGCCAAGGACCAAGCCGAATTCAGCTTCTCACTGTCCTGCCAGCAGGCAGGCTGGGAGGAGGGCCGGACTGCTCGGGGTTAGGTTGGGCATCGGACAACAGGTGGTGAGCAATTGCATTGTGCATCACTTGTTTCGTACACATTATTACTAGTAGTACTATTATCATCATTATTGTTATTATCTTATTGTTTTTAACTCAACTCACAGGCTTCACTTTCCCATTTCTCTCTCCCATCCCAGAGAAGGAGGGGGGAGGTGAGCGAACAAACACAAACCTGGAAGGATATGGAATGGGATTTATTTTCATGGCTGCCTGGTGGACCATGGGTCAAAAGAGTGTTATTTTTATTGTTATGTGGTGTAATTACGTTATTATTTGTACCTTGTATGATACCTTGTCTTACATTATTAACACACCGGGTGATAAATAGTACATTTGTAATAACTTCATTAAAAAAAGAAGGGAATATGTCAATTATGATGCTTAAGAATTGGACCCTCCAAGAACAAACTGATGAAATCCAATTATTAATAACAGAAGAGACACGAATTGGGGATGTTAAAAAGAAGATAAGGGATTGTGAGGAATGTTTTAACAATTCGTGTCCATAAAGAACAATTCTGTTTGAATCCTGTCTGCCTCTGGGCCCTGCACTGGCAATTTAATTCTTGAACCACAGCTGCAGTGTGTCCCAGTCTCCGCCTCTGTCGCGTTAAGGGGTGTAGCTGATTAACCTTTACGGGCCCGGTCAGATTCAGGACACTGAACCAGTCGGACATTCACCAAAAACACATTAACCGTCTGGGGGTCCAGTCAGACATTCACCAAAAACGCATTAACGGCCTGGGGGTCCGTTCAGACATTCACCAAAAACGCATTAACCATCTGGGGGTCCGTTCAGACATTCACCAAAAATGCATTAACTGCCTGGGGGTCTGGTTAGATTCAGAACACTGAACTATCACGGATAACCACCCTCACCCTCGTTGCACTCAATGAGAGTTATCACAATGCAATCAAGTATGGTTTATTACAGCAACAGATAATCAGGTTCTTTTGGATTGCCGGCGATAGTGACTGTCTGCAAAGCAAGCTAGTATGCATAAAATACACAGGTGTTATAGGTGTTACAGATGTTATAGATGTTATAGATGGTACAGGTGTTATAGATGTTACAGGTGTTATAGATGTTACAGGTGTTATTGATGTTACAGGTGCGCAGCCTAGAAATAAACGCATTAAAAGGATCAAAGACTCTATAGAGATTTATAAGCAAGTATTCAGATCTCACCCAAAGGCGTCCCAATGGGGGGGGAAGAGAGGCTCAGCCCATCGACTGATCCCAGGAGTCAGGAGGTCCTAAGGATGTTGTCCTCGGGATGGTATCTCCCCTGACGGTGGTATCTTCCCTAACATCCCCTTTCTCTTGGGCCAATTTATATTATTTTCTATCTTTTAGGTGGAGCTTGAGTGGCTTTAGTCAAGCATATCTTAGTTATGATTGGTGTAAAGTTTTCCCATCTCCGTTTAAAGTAATAGGCTCCGAGAAATTTAGAGCGCATGCTCAGTGAGGGGTGGTCGCACCTTGGAGGCGGGTAGCTTTTGGGATGGAGGTGTGTTTTGGTATTATAATGATATTATAATGAGCAAAAAGTACACTAGGGTACAGCATTTGTCAAAACATGACAGGTCTTTGGCTCAGGGTGGCAAAAAGTGCAGCTTTGTGCACAAGAACAATCGAGGCCCCACCTGATTACAGAGCCTAGCCGTGGTGTCTCCACTCCTCTCTACGCTCCGTGCTGTTCCTTAGAGCTAGCACACCAAGTTTCCCCAGCGCGATAGCATCTAAGGTTGGGAGCCTAGGGAACGCTCAGGTAATGCAGTTATGCCCTACCCTGAAAGCCTCTTCAATGCTGTACCTTTTCCTTAAAAATGTGAATGCTAGTTTTATTTTCCTAGTTACTTCAGGCATTTACACCACATAATCCACCCCGTGACTATAGTCACTCAAGCTTCACGACAGTTGGAATATGTCGGGGATATCACATACATTCTCGGATTGAGGTTTATTGAGTGTATGTACATTGTGTAGAGATGCTAAGCGTTTCATCATAAACCAGGGTTTAACGTACAAACTAATTGTCAGTATAAAACATAATACAGTGAGTATTAGCAGAACAATAACAGGGTGAAGCATCTTGTTGAAGATTCCCTTGGCAGCTGGCGACCATCCAAACAAAGTGTCCCACCAACGGTGTCTCTCATCTCTCTGCACTCTTTCCATCACTCGATGTATTTCTTGTGCATCATGATGGACAGTAATCAGAGTCTTTTGTCCATTTTCTCGGACCTGTGTCATCAGCTGCTTCAGGTCCTCATGTACCAGCAATTTCTTCACCAAGGTAAGGTTCATTCCAATAGGAGTAGGCAGCAGTTCATGAAGCAGAATATAATTAGATGCAATAAGTTGATAAGAAGTGACAGGAACTGAATATTTAAAATCACATCCTAGAATTTTGGTAAAATTGCAAACACAAACATTTGAGTGATTACTGGTATCTACCACTGTATCATCTACGACTATAGAATCACAATGAGTTCTCATGCAAACACAACCTTTCCCAATATATACAAGTACAGTTTCAAGGGTTTCATTAGGATGTATCTCAAAGTGGCAAATATTTTGCTCAATGTCAAGACAAATGTCTTGGGATTCCAGCGTGTTACTTTCACAGATGAAACCTTTTTGTTCATGCACAATACATGCATTTACATCAATTGTTTACCACTTTCCTCCCTTTTGATGGGCCCATACTTTATGCTCTTTAGGATAAAGTATAGTTCCATTATGATTGAGTCCTAATGCAATGATTGGCTCTACATTGTATACAGTGGCATTACTTATAGTAAGTATAAAGGCAACAATTTTATCATTTTCTGCATAATGGGTAAAGTTGACTAATTGCCATCATGCTTGAAATTCTTTTTCAAATTCTGAAGCATTATCCCAAATCAATTTTCGAATTTCAGTGGGCAAAGTTCCTCCTTCTCCCTCTCCAATAATAGCTGCTGCTACAGATTGTATCCATAACTGTGCTTGGATACAGCTCAAGGCAAGGGAGGTATTGCCTTGGGCTTTTCCAAGGGCATTTACAATTATTTGATGATCATTTTCCTCAATTTGTTCCCAATGGGGTAAAATATCTGATAGAAGCCATTGATTTGCTCCTAAAGCCAATAAAGATGATTTTATTGGTTGTTCCAGTTTCCTTAGGTCATCTGTAGTAGCAGTTATTCTACTTATTAAAACCTCAGCATCAATGCTATTTAATATACCTAATCCTGTCCCTAATAACCCAGTTGCATCCCGTGGCCCTCTTTTAGGGACCAACTAGGATCAAAGAGAATTTGTTGTTGAATTATGTAAGGGCCTGTATTGAAGATGGAAGGAGTTAGACCAATGGGAGGCTGAGTCGGTTCATTTTCAAATATCTGCGGAGGCAGAGGCTTCTTATCCTTTGTAGTCGATGATGTTTCTGTATTAACCATGAATTCAAATAATATTTCTGTGCCTCTGTAACCCCAAAGACAGTACACAATTATAGGTTTGGTGAAAGTAAAATTGTACCAGAATTTTGTGGTCTAGTAGAATCAGTGTATACTGTCTTAATTTCAGTCGGCCGATTATAAGAGGATTGTCTGTCCAGACATGGCTTGAAGTTCAGCCATTCTTAGAGAATCATTCCAACTCCATTCATCTTTTGAAAATATTTTGTTTCCATGTAGAACTAAAGTAGAGAGATTTAGGTCCTTTTACTTTTGAGATGTTCCAGTGACTGTGCTATACTGTGACAATACATGGTTAAATGCCATGGTGAAACACCTCAGCTCCATGCACAGCCACAGTAGCTAAGTTTCCTTTAAGGTCTGTAATTGCATCAAGGTCAGGGTAAAGCATGGCATTATTAATCCAAACTGTTGATTCGTGTCCATATACAGTTTGCTCAGGGTTCCTGTGAACACAAAAGAAAATAAAATATGCTCGGTTGTATTCAACCGGCAGGGTTAGAAAGAGGGTGAAATAGCAATCTTTGATTTCCCATGCATAGAAATATTTGGGAGTAGTTAGCACTATTACTACTGTTAGATACACAGAGGGCTTTCACTATCTCTGCCATGTTTGGAACTGCGGCAGTCAAAGGTATAGTGTTAGCATTCAACTGTCTGTAATCCACTGTAAAATGCCATTGCCTGGTTGGTTCCTTTACTGGCCACACTGGTGAATTATAAGGTGAATGGGTCCTTTTAATAATGCCTCTTTTTTCCAATTCTGTTACCACCCCGTCAATCCCCGTAAATACTGCTGCTGACAACAGATATTGCCGATCATTAATGATTTTAGCAGGGGATAAGGGTATGGATGTTTGTAACAGGCTCAGTCTCATGGTGCTTGAATCCCTTTGAAGTGTTGCGAAACTCCGACTTAGGGTTAGGGTTAGGGTTAGGGTTAGGGTTAGGGTTAGGGTTAGGGGTTAGGGTTAGGGTTAGGGTTAGGGTTAGGGTTAGGGTTAGGGTTAGGGTTAGGGTTAGGGTTAGAGAGCCCTGAGAGACGCTGCAGAGCCACGGACGGCTCTGAGAGACACAGAATAGACCGGACAGAAGCCGGAAAACGCGGGGAATTGAAGTAATTGCGGGACATCCAAGATCGAGTTGCTACGGGAGACCAGAGGCGTCAGTGGACACCGGTAGCCGACCCTCACCATGTGGCCAGTCGGCACAGAGCAGAGGGGCGGACATCAGGACCCTGCAGCCTGTCTGACGTAACCATGGAGGCAGTGGCAGCAGCGGCTGTGCTGCTTCATTCTAGCATTCTTTTTATAAAAGGTTTATCTTGCAATGCAAAAAAGACTATTAGTCCCCAGATCGGTGTTATAACTGTTACTAACGACGACTTAGCTCTATTGCAGGGCAGGAGTGCAGAGACGCAGATTACACTGCCAAATGACCACCAGCAGGCTCTTTCACAAACCTAAGGTTGCAGCTGGCACTGCCTGCAGCCGTATAGCAGACGTTACACTCTCTTTCCTAACTAGTAATCATGTGTCTCATCCATTTGTGGTGAATGGTCAGTGGGTCAGTGGCAAAAAGAAAAGGAGGATGCCACTGACACTAACAGCATGGGTAATAGGAGTAGTATAAGTGACACAGGTGACGGTGCGAGGCGAGGCGCTCTGCCTGCTGCTCGCCTTCGCCTGACTGTGCACTGCTGCCGACGGTGCTAGAGTAAAATGTGAAGACTGCTCAGATGGCAGTGATGAGAGTGCTTGTGTGAAGAAGATCTGTGAAGAAGATGTGTGCTGAATCTGACTTTGTGTGCAACGGTGGTCAGTGTGTGCCAAACAGATGGCAGTGTGATGGGGATCTGGATTGTGAAGATGGGTCTGACGAAAGTGCTGAGCTGTGTCATATGAGAACAGTGTCATGGAAATGTGATGGTGAAAAAGCCTGTGACAGTGGAGAAGATGAAGAGAATTGTGGCGATGTGATAGAGATCCTTACTGTAAGGATGGAAGAGATGAAATTAACTGCCCTTCCTGGACCTGTAGGCCAGACCAGTTCAGATGTGAACTGTGTCCATGGGAGTAGGCAGTGCAGTGGTGTGAGAGACTGTCTGGATGGCACTGATGAAGCAAACTGTAACAATGTTATTCAGTGCTCTGGACCTGGCAAATTCAAGTGCAGAAGTGGAGAATGCATACATATCAATAAAGTGTGTAACCAGCAGAGAGACTGCAAGGACTGGGGTGATGAGCCCCTGAAGGAATGCAACATAAATGAATGTGACTGTCCAGCTGTGAAACTGTGGAGATAGTGATGAATGCCAAAACCCTGTAGTCAAATCTGTATCAACCTGAAAGGCTATCAGATGAATCCTGCTACAGGAACCTGGAAAGGGCCATACGGCAAAGCAAATTAAATAACTGTTATTTAACTTGTCAGAAGATAAAAAATAAAGTGTTTCAACAAGCAGCCACAGGAGGGAAGAATCACTGAACCCTCGATGTGAGGGACTGTACCTTGTTTTACTGACTACTGAAACAGCTGTGAGAACTGCAGAAAGGGACCCACGCATCCAGAATAAAAGGACCAGTAACTACTGAAACTTGGAGGGTTGAGTCCGCTCCTGGGAAAGTGAAACTCAAGCTAAGGGAGAACTAATATTCTGGCAACGAGGCTCTGCATGAATTAAGGATGCCAAATAAAGGGGACAAGCCTAAAGGGAGAAAAGGGAGAAGGCAAGACCGGGGCAAGACCCTCCACTGCGGTGTGTATGGTCTACCGAGGGAGGCAACCCCTATCGGTATTGACTGCCGAATGAGAGGGCCTCGACCGGACTTCTCCCACACTAAGATCAGGTTGTCCCGAGAAAATAACATAAAAAACCTCTTTTTTAAACCTATCTAAAATTGTGATTCGTTTTACAGGAGCTGGATCACCCTGACAGGCCGAACGGTAACACAAGCCTGAATCGACCCTGAAGGCGTTTGCCTATTATGATCCAGCTACATGGGCAGAAGACAGATCCTGGGGCTATAGGACCTCAGTATATATACTTAATAGAATAATTAGGTTATTAGCTGTAATAGAAATAGTTATAAATGATGAGAACTGATCTAAATGAGTTATAAAGATGAGAACTGCTTTGTATCAAAATTGCCTAGCTTTGGATTGTTTGCTAGCACAAGAAGGAGAAGTCTGTGGAAAATTTAACTTTAGTAATTACTGTTTAAAGATTGATGAAAAGGTGTTTCTTCCTAGTAACTGATAGAATGTTATGTTCTGGTTTAGGATGAGAAGAATGTTAATAATATGCTGATGTTTTAATTGTTTTTAATTGTTACAGAGCAGTGCTTACACCAAGCCAAGGACCAAGCCGAATTCAGCTTCTCACTGTCCTGCCAGCAGGCAGGCTGGGAGGAGGGCCGGACTGCTCGGGGTTAGGTTGGGCATCGGACAACAGGTGGTGAGCAATTGCATTGTGCATCACTTGTTTCGTACACATTATTACTAGTAGTACTATTATCATCATTATTGTTATTATCTTATTGTTTTTAACTCAACTCACAGGCTTCACTTTCCCATTTCTCTCTCCCATCCCAGAGAAGGAGGGGGGAGGTGAGCGAACAAACACAAACCTGGAAGGATATGGAATGGGATTTATTTTCATGGCTGCCTGGTGGACCATGGGTCAAAAGAGTGTTATTTTTATTGTTATGTGGTGTAATTACGTTATTATTTGTACCTTGTATGATACCTTGTCTTACATTATTAACACACCGGGTGATAAATAGTACATTTGTAATAACTTCATTAAAAAAAGAAGGGAATATGTCAATTATGATGCTTAAGAATTGGACCCTCCAAGAACAAACTGATGAAATCCAATTATTAATAACAGAAGAGACACGAATTGGGGATGTTAAAAAGAAGATAAGGGATTGTGAGGAATGTTTTAACAATTCGTGTCCATAAAGAACAATTCTGTTTGAATCCTGTCTGCCTCTGGGCCCTGCACTGGCAATTTAATTCTTGAACCACAGCTGCAGTGTGTCCCAGTCTCCGCCTCTGTCGCGTTAAGGGGTGTAGCTGATTAACCTTTACGGGCCCGGTCAGATTCAGGACACTGAACCAGTCGGACATTCACCAAAAACACATTAACCGTCTGGGGGTCCAGTCAGACATTCACCAAAAACGCATTAACGGCCTGGGGGTCCGTTCAGACATTCACCAAAAACGCATTAACCATCTGGGGGTCCGTTCAGACATTCACCAAAAATGCATTAACTGCCTGGGGGTCTGGTTAGATTCAGAACACTGAACTATCACGGATAACCACCCTCACCCTCGTTGCACTCAATGAGAGTTATCACAATGCAATCAAGTATGGTTTATTACAGCAACAGATAATCAGGTTCTTTTGGATTGCCGGCGATAGTGACTGTCTGCAAAGCAAGCTAGTATGCATAAAATACACAGGTGTTATAGGTGTTACAGATGTTATAGATGTTATAGATGGTACAGGTGTTATAGATGTTACAGGTGTTATAGATGTTACAGGTGTTATTGATGTTACAGGTGCGCAGCCTAGAAATAAACGCATTAAAAGGATCAAAGACTCTATAGAGATTTATAAGCAAGTATTCAGATCTCACCCAAAGGCGTCCCAATGGGGGGGGAAGAGAGGCTCAGCCCGTCGACTGATCCCAGGAGTCAGGAGGTCCTAAGGATGTTGTCCTCGGGATGGTATCTCCCCTGACGGTGGTATCTTCCCTAACATCCCCTTTCTCTTGGGCCAATTTATATTATTTTCTATCTTTTAGGTGGAGCTTGAGTGGCTTTAGTCAAGCATATCTTAGTTATGATTGGTGTAAAGTTTTCCCATCTCCGTTTAAAGTAATAGGCTCCGAGAAATTTAGAGCGCATGCTCAGTGAGGGGTGGTCGCACCTTGGAGGCGGGTAGCTTTTGGGATGGAGGTGTGTTTTGGTATTATAATGATATTATAATGAGCAAAAAGTACACTAGGGTACAGCATTTGTCAAAACATGACAGGTCTTTGGCTCAGGGTGGCAAAAAGTGCAGCTTTGTGCACAAGAACAATCGAGGCCCCACCTGATTACAGAGCCTAGCCGTGGTGTCTCCACTCCTCTCTACGCTCCGTGCTGTTCCTTAGAGCTAGCACACCAAGTTTCCCCAGCGCGATAGCATCTAAGGTTGGGAGCCTAGGGAACGCTCAGGTAATGCAGTTATGCCCTACCCTGAAAGCCTCTTCAATGCTGTACCTTTTCCTTAAAAATGTGAATGCTAGTTTTATTTTCCTAGTTACTTCAGGCATTTACACCACATAATCCACCCCGTGACTATAGTCACTCAAGCTTCACGACAGTTGGAATATGTCGGGGATATCACATACATTCTCGGATTGAGGTTTATTGAGTGTATGTACATTGTGTAGAGATGCTAAGCGTTTCATCATAAACCAGGGTTTAACGTACAAACTAATTGTCAGTATAAAACATAATACAGTGAGTATTAGCAGAACAATAACAGGGTGAAGCATCTTGTTGAAGATTCCCTTGGCAGCTGGCGACCATCCAAACAAAGTGTCCCACCAACGGTGTCTCTCATCTCTCTGCACTCTTTCCATCACTCGATGTATTTCTTGTGCATCATGATGGACAGTAATCAGAGTCTTTTGTCCATTTTCTCGGACCTGTGTCATCAGCTGCTTCAGGTCCTCATGTACCAGCAATTTCTTCACCAAGGTAAGGTTCATTCCAATAGGAGTAGGCAGCAGTTCATGAAGCAGAATATAATTAGATGCAATAAGTTGATAAGAAGTGACAGGAACTGAATATTTAAAATCACATCCTAGAATTTTGGTAAAATTGCAAACACAAACATTTGAGTGATTACTGGTATCTACCACTGTATCATCTACGACTATAGAATCACAATGAGTTCTCATGCAAACACAACCTTTCCCAATATATACAAGTACAGTTTCAAGGGTTTCATTAGGATGTATCTCAAAGTGGCAAATATTTTGCTCAATGTCAAGACAAATGTCTTGGGATTCCAGCGTGTTACTTTCACAGATGAAACCTTTTTGTTCATGCACAATACATGCATTTACATCAATTGTTTACCACTTTCCTCCCTTTTGATGGGCCCATACTTTATGCTCTTTAGGATAAAGTATAGTTCCATTATGATTGAGTCCTAATGCAATGATTGGCTCTACATTGTATACAGTGGCATTACTTATAGTAAGTATAAAGGCAACAATTTTATCATTTTCTGCATAATGGGTAAAGTTGACTAATTGCCATCATGCTTGAAATTCTTTTTCAAATTCTGAAGCATTATCCCAAATCAATTTTCGAATTTCAGTGGGCAAAGTTCCTCCTTCTCCCTCTCCAATAATAGCTGCTGCTACAGATTGTATCCATAACTGTGCTTGGATACAGCTCAAGGCAAGGGAGGTATTGCCTTGGGCTTTTCCAAGGGCATTTACAATTATTTGATGATCATTTTCCTCAATTTGTTCCCAATGGGGTAAAATATCTGATAGAAGCCATTGATTTGCTCCTAAAGCCAATAAAGATGATTTTATTGGTTGTTCCAGTTTCCTTAGGTCATCTGTAGTAGCAGTTATTCTACTTATTAAAACCTCAGCATCAATGCTATTTAATATACCTAATCCTGTCCCTAATAACCCAGTTGCATCCCGTGGCCCTCTTTTAGGGACCAACTAGGATCAAAGAGAATTTGTTGTTGAATTATGTAAGGGCCTGTATTGAAGATGGAAGGAGTTAGACCAATGGGAGGCTGAGTCGGTTCATTTTCAAATATCTGCGGAGGCAGAGGCTTCTTATCCTTTGTAGTCGATGATGTTTCTGTATTAACCATGAATTCAAATAATATTTCTGTGCCTCTGTAACCCCAAAGACAGTACACAATTATAGGTTTGGTGAAAGTAAAATTGTACCAGAATTTTGTGGTCTAGTAGAATCAGTGTATACTGTCTTAATTTCAGTCGGCCGATTATAAGAGGATTGTCTGTCCAGACATGGCTTGAAGTTCAGCCATTCTTAGAGAATCATTCCAACTCCATTCATCTTTTGAAAATATTTTGTTTCCATGTAGAACTAAAGTAGAGAGATTTAGGTCCTTTTACTTTTGAGATGTTCCAGTGACTGTGCTATACTGTGACAATACATGGTTAAATGCCATGGTGAAACACCTCAGCTCCATGCACAGCCACAGTAGCTAAGTTTCCTTTAAGGTCTGTAATTGCATCAAGGTCAGGGTAAAGCATGGCATTATTAATCCAAACTGTTGATTCGTGTCCATATACAGTTTGCTCAGGGTTCCTGTGAACACAAAAGAAAATAAAATATGCTCGGTTGTATTCAACCGGCAGGGTTAGAAAGAGGGTGAAATAGCAATCTTTGATTTCCCATGCATAGAAATATTTGGGAGTAGTTAGCACTATTACTACTGTTAGATACACAGAGGGCTTTCACTATCTCTGCCATGTTTGGAACTGCGGCAGTCAAAGGTATAGTGTTAGCATTCAACTGTCTGTAATCCACTGTAAAATGCCATTGCCTGGTTGGTTCCTTTACTGGCCACACTGGTGAATTATAAGGTGAATGGGTCCTTTTAATAATGCCTCTTTTTTCCAATTCTGTTACCACCCCGTCAATCCCCGTAAATACTGCTGCTGACAACAGATATTGCCGATCATTAATGATTTTAGCAGGGGATAAGGGTATGGATGTTTGTAACAGGCTCAGTCTCATGGTGCTTGAATCCCTTTGAAGTGTTGCGAAACTCCGACTTAGGGTTAGGGTTAGGGTTAGGGTTAGGGGTTAGGGTTAGGGTTAGGGTTAGGGTTAGGGTTAGGGTTAGGGTTAGGGTTAGGGTTAGGGTTAGGGTTAGGGTTAGAGAGCCCTGAGAGACGCTGCAGAGCCACGGACGGCTCTGAGAGACACAGAATAGACCGGACAGAAGCCGGAAAACGCGGGGAATTGAAGTAATTGCGGGACATCCAAGATCGAGTTGCTACGGGAGACCAGAGGCGTCAGTGGACACCGGTAGCCGACCCTCACCATGTGGCCAGTCGGCACAGAGCAGAGGGGCGGACATCAGGACCCTGCAGCCTGTCTGACGTAACCATGGAGGCAGTGGCAGCAGCGGCTGTGCTGCTTCATTCTAGCATTCTTTTTATAAAAGGTTTATCTTGCAATGCAAAAAAGACTATTAGTCCCCAGATCGGTGTTATAACTGTTACTAACGACGACTTAGCTCTATTGCAGGGCAGGAGTGCAGAGACGCAGATTACACTGCCAAATGACCACCAGCAGGCTCTTTCACAAACCTAAGGTTGCAGCTGGCACTGCCTGCAGCCGTATAGCAGACGTTACACTCTCTTTCCTAACTAGTAATCATGTGTCTCATCCATTTGTGGTGAATGGTCAGTGGGTCAGTGGCAAAAAGAAAAGGAGGATGCCACTGACACTAACAGCATGGGTAATAGGAGTAGTATAAGTGACACAGGTGACGGTGCGAGGCGAGGCGCTCTGCCTGCTGCTCGCCTTCGCCTGACTGTGCACTGCTGCCGACGGTGCTAGAGTAAAATGTGAAGACTGCTCAGATGGCAGTGATGAGAGTGCTTGTGTGAAGAAGATCTGTGAAGAAGATGTGTGCTGAATCTGACTTTGTGTGCAACGGTGGTCAGTGTGTGCCAAACAGATGGCAGTGTGATGGGGATCTGGATTGTGAAGATGGGTCTGACGAAAGTGCTGAGCTGTGTCATATGAGAACAGTGTCATGGAAATGTGATGGTGAAAAAGCCTGTGACAGTGGAGAAGATGAAGAGAATTGTGGCGATGTGATAGAGATCCTTACTGTAAGGATGGAAGAGATGAAATTAACTGCCCTTCCTGGACCTGTAGGCCAGACCAGTTCAGATGTGAACTGTGTCCATGGGAGTAGGCAGTGCAGTGGTGTGAGAGACTGTCTGGATGGCACTGATGAAGCAAACTGTAACAATGTTATTCAGTGCTCTGGACCTGGCAAATTCAAGTGCAGAAGTGGAGAATGCATACATATCAATAAAGTGTGTAACCAGCAGAGAGACTGCAAGGACTGGGGTGATGAGCCCCTGAAGGAATGCAACATAAATGAATGTGACTGTCCAGCTGTGAAACTGTGGAGATAGTGATGAATGCCAAAACCCTGTAGTCAAATCTGTATCAACCTGAAAGGCTATCAGATGAATCCTGCTACAGGAACCTGGAAAGGGCCATACGGCAAAGCAAATTAAATAACTGTTATTTAACTTGTCAGAAGATAAAAAATAAAGTGTTTCAACAAGCAGCCACAGGAGGGAAGAATCACTGAACCCTCGATGTGAGGGACTGTACCTTGTTTTACTGACTACTGAAACAGCTGTGAGAACTGCAGAAAGGGACCCACGCATCCAGAATAAAAGGACCAGTAACTACTGAAACTTGGAGGGTTGAGTCCGCCCCTGGGAAAGTGAAACTCAAGCTAAGGGAGAACTAATATTCTGGCAACGAGGCTCTGCATGAATTAAGGATGCCAAATAAAGGGGACAAGCCTAAAGGGAGAAAAGGGAGAAGGCAAGACCGGGGCAAGACCCTCCACTGCGGTGTGTATGGTCTACCGAGGGAGGCAACCCCTATCGGTATTGACTGCCGAATGAGAGGGCCTCGACCGGACTTCTCCCACACTAAGATCAGGTTGTCCCGAGAAAATAACATAAAAAACCTCTTTTTTAAACCTATCTAAAATTGTGATTCGTTTTACAGGAGCTGGATCACCCTGACAGGCCGAACGGTAACACAAGCCTGAATCGACCCTGAAGGCGTTTGCCTATTATGATCCAGCTACATGGGCAGAAGACAGATCCTGGGGCTATAGGACCTCAGTATATATACTTAATAGAATAATTAGGTTATTAGCTGTAATAGAAATAGTTATAAATGATGAGAACTGATCTAAATGAGTTATAAAGATGAGAACTGCTTTGTATCAAAATTGCCTAGCTTTGGATTGTTTGCTAGCACAAGAAGGAGAAGTCTGTGGAAAATTTAACTTTAGTAATTACTGTTTAAAGATTGATGAAAAGGTGTTTCTTCCTAGTAACTGATAGAATGTTATGTTCTGGTTTAGGATGAGAAGAATGTTAATAATATGCTGATGTTTTAATTGTTTTTAATTGTTACAGAGCAGTGCTTACACCAAGCCAAGGACCAAGCCGAATTCAGCTTCTCACTGTCCTGCCAGCAGGCAGGCTGGGAGGAGGGCCGGACTGCTCGGGGTTAGGTTGGGCATCGGACAACAGGTGGTGAGCAATTGCATTGTGCATCACTTGTTTCGTACACATTATTACTAGTAGTACTATTATCATCATTATTGTTATTATCTTATTGTTTTTAACTCAACTCACAGGCTTCACTTTCCCATTTCTCTCTCCCATCCCAGAGAAGGAGGGGGGAGGTGAGCGAACAAACACAAACCTGGAAGGATATGGAATGGGATTTATTTTCATGGCTGCCTGGTGGACCATGGGTCAAAAGAGTGTTATTTTTATTGTTATGTGGTGTAATTACGTTATTATTTGTACCTTGTATGATACCTTGTCTTACATTATTAACACACCGGGTGATAAATAGTACATTTGTAATAACTTCATTAAAAAAAGAAGGGAATATGTCAATTATGATGCTTAAGAATTGGACCCTCCAAGAACAAACTGATGAAATCCAATTATTAATAACAGAAGAGACACGAATTGGGGATGTTAAAAAGAAGATAAGGGATTGTGAGGAATGTTTTAACAATTCGTGTCCATAAAGAACAATTCTGTTTGAATCCTGTCTGCCTCTGGGCCCTGCACTGGCAATTTAATTCTTGAACCACAGCTGCAGTGTGTCCCAGTCTCCGCCTCTGTCGCGTTAAGGGGTGTAGCTGATTAACCTTTACGGGCCCGGTCAGATTCAGGACACTGAACCAGTCGGACATTCACCAAAAACACATTAACCGTCTGGGGGTCCAGTCAGACATTCACCAAAAACGCATTAACGGCCTGGGGGTCCGTTCAGACATTCACCAAAAACGCATTAACCATCTGGGGGTCCGTTCAGACATTCACCAAAAATGCATTAACTGCCTGGGGGTCTGGTTAGATTCAGAACACTGAACTATCACGGATAACCACCCTCACCCTCGTTGCACTCAATGAGAGTTATCACAATGCAATCAAGTATGGTTTATTACAGCAACAGATAATCAGGTTCTTTTGGATTGCCGGCGATAGTGACTGTCTGCAAAGCAAGCTAGTATGCATAAAATACACAGGTGTTATAGGTGTTACAGATGTTATAGATGTTATAGATGGTACAGGTGTTATAGATGTTACAGGTGTTATAGATGTTACAGGTGTTATTGATGTTACAGGTGCGCAGCCTAGAAATAAACGCATTAAAAGGATCAAAGACTCTATAGAGATTTATAAGCAAGTATTCAGATCTCACCCAAAGGCGTCCCAATGGGGGGGGAAGAGAGGCTCAGCCCGTCGACTGATCCCAGGAGTCAGGAGGTCCTAAGGATGTTGTCCTCGGGATGGTATCTCCCCTGACGGTGGTATCTTCCCTAACATCCCCTTTCTCTTGGGCCAATTTATATTATTTTCTATCTTTTAGGTGGAGCTTGAGTGGCTTTAGTCAAGCATATCTTAGTTATGATTGGTGTAAAGTTTTCCCATCTCCGTTTAAAGTAATAGGCTCCGAGAAATTTAGAGCGCATGCTCAGTGAGGGGTGGTCGCACCTTGGAGGCGGGTAGCTTTTGGGATGGAGGTGTGTTTTGGTATTATAATGATATTATAATGAGCAAAAAGTACACTAGGGTACAGCATTTGTCAAAACATGACAGGTCTTTGGCTCAGGGTGGCAAAAAGTGCAGCTTTGTGCACAAGAACAATCGAGGCCCCACCTGATTACAGAGCCTAGCCGTGGTGTCTCCACTCCTCTCTACGCTCCGTGCTGTTCCTTAGAGCTAGCACACCAAGTTTCCCCAGCGCGATAGCATCTAAGGTTGGGAGCCTAGGGAACGCTCAGGTAATGCAGTTATGCCCTACCCTGAAAGCCTCTTCAATGCTGTACCTTTTCCTTAAAAATGTGAATGCTAGTTTTATTTTCCTAGTTACTTCAGGCATTTACACCACATAATCCACCCCGTGACTATAGTCACTCAAGCTTCACGACAGTTGGAATATGTCGGGGATATCACATACATTCTCGGATTGAGGTTTATTGAGTGTATGTACATTGTGTAGAGATGCTAAGCGTTTCATCATAAACCAGGGTTTAACGTACAAACTAATTGTCAGTATAAAACATAATACAGTGAGTATTAGCAGAACAATAACAGGGTGAAGCATCTTGTTGAAGATTCCCTTGGCAGCTGGCGACCATCCAAACAAAGTGTCCCACCAACGGTGTCTCTCATCTCTCTGCACTCTTTCCATCACTCGATGTATTTCTTGTGCATCATGATGGACAGTAATCAGAGTCTTTTGTCCATTTTCTCGGACCTGTGTCATCAGCTGCTTCAGGTCCTCATGTACCAGCAATTTCTTCACCAAGGTAAGGTTCATTCCAATAGGAGTAGGCAGCAGTTCATGAAGCAGAATATAATTAGATGCAATAAGTTGATAAGAAGTGACAGGAACTGAATATTTAAAATCACATCCTAGAATTTTGGTAAAATTGCAAACACAAACATTTGAGTGATTACTGGTATCTACCACTGTATCATCTACGACTATAGAATCACAATGAGTTCTCATGCAAACACAACCTTTCCCAATATATACAAGTACAGTTTCAAGGGTTTCATTAGGATGTATCTCAAAGTGGCAAATATTTTGCTCAATGTCAAGACAAATGTCTTGGGATTCCAGCGTGTTACTTTCACAGATGAAACCTTTTTGTTCATGCACAATACATGCATTTACATCAATTGTTTACCACTTTCCTCCCTTTTGATGGGCCCATACTTTATGCTCTTTAGGATAAAGTATAGTTCCATTATGATTGAGTCCTAATGCAATGATTGGCTCTACATTGTATACAGTGGCATTACTTATAGTAAGTATAAAGGCAACAATTTTATCATTTTCTGCATAATGGGTAAAGTTGACTAATTGCCATCATGCTTGAAATTCTTTTTCAAATTCTGAAGCATTATCCCAAATCAATTTTCGAATTTCAGTGGGCAAAGTTCCTCCTTCTCCCTCTCCAATAATAGCTGCTGCTACAGATTGTATCCATAACTGTGCTTGGATACAGCTCAAGGCAAGGGAGGTATTGCCTTGGGCTTTTCCAAGGGCATTTACAATTATTTGATGATCATTTTCCTCAATTTGTTCCCAATGGGGTAAAATATCTGATAGAAGCCATTGATTTGCTCCTAAAGCCAATAAAGATGATTTTATTGGTTGTTCCAGTTTCCTTAGGTCATCTGTAGTAGCAGTTATTCTACTTATTAAAACCTCAGCATCAATGCTATTTAATATACCTAATCCTGTCCCTAATAACCCAGTTGCATCCCGTGGCCCTCTTTTAGGGACCAACTAGGATCAAAGAGAATTTGTTGTTGAATTATGTAAGGGCCTGTATTGAAGATGGAAGGAGTTAGACCAAGACCAATGGGAGGCTGAGTCGGTTCATTTTCAAATATCTGCGGAGGCAGAGGCTTCTTATCCTTTGTAGTCGATGATGTTTCTGTATTAACCATGAATTCAAATAATATTTCTGTGCCTCTGTAACCCCAAAGACAGTACACAATTATAGGTTTGGTGAAAGTAAAATTGTACCAGAATTTTGTGGTCTAGTAGAATCAGTGTATACTGTCTTAATTTCAGTCGGCCGATTATAAGAGGATTGTCTGTCCAGACATGGCTTGAAGTTCAGCCATTCTTAGAGAATCATTCCAACTCCATTCATCTTTTGAAAATATTTTGTTTCCATGTAGAACTAAAGTAGAGAGATTTAGGTCCTTTTACTTTTGAGATGTTCCAGTGACTGTGCTATACTGTGACAATACATGGTTAAATGCCATGGTGAAACACCTCAGCTCCATGCACAGCCACAGTAGCTAAGTTTCCTTTAAGGTCTGTAATTGCATCAAGGTCAGGGTAAAGCATGGCATTATTAATCCAAACTGTTGATTCGTGTCCATATACAGTTTGCTCAGGGTTCCTGTGAACACAAAAGAAAATAAAATATGCTCGGTTGTATTCAACCGGCAGGGTTAGAAAGAGGGTGAAATAGCAATCTTTGATTTCCCATGCATAGAAATATTTGGGAGTAGTTAGCACTATTACTACTGTTAGATACACAGAGGGCTTTCACTATCTCTGCCATGTTTGGAACTGCGGCAGTCAAAGGTATAGTGTTAGCATTCAACTGTCTGTAATCCACTGTAAAATGCCATTGCCTGGTTGGTTCCTTTACTGGCCACACTGGTGAATTATAAGGTGAATGGGTCCTTTTAATAATGCCTCTTTTTTCCAATTCTGTTACCACCCCGTCAATCCCCGTAAATACTGCTGCTGACAACAGATATTGCCGATCATTAATGATTTTAGCAGGGGATAAGGGTATGGATGTTTGTAACAGGCTCAGTCTCATGGTGCTTGAATCCCTTTGAAGTGTTGCGAAACTCCGACTTAGGGTTAGGGTTAGGGTTAGGGTTAGGGTTAGGGGTTAGGGTTAGGGTTAGGGTTAGGGTTAGGGTTAGGGTTAGGGTTAGGGTTAGGGTTAGGGTTAGAGAGCCCTGAGAGACGCTGCAGAGCCACGGACGGCTCTGAGAGACACAGAATAGACCGGACAGAAGCCGGAAAACGCGGGGAATTGAAGTAATTGCGGGACATCCAAGATCGAGTTGCTACGGGAGACCAGAGGCGTCAGTGGACACCGGTAGCCGACCCTCACCATGTGGCCAGTCGGCACAGAGCAGAGGGGCGGACATCAGGACCCTGCAGCCTGTCTGACGTAACCATGGAGGCAGTGGCAGCAGCGGCTGTGCTGCTTCATTCTAGCATTCTTTTTATAAAAGGTTTATCTTGCAATGCAAAAAAGACTATTAGTCCCCAGATCGGTGTTATAACTGTTACTAACGACGACTTAGCTCTATTGCAGGGCAGGAGTGCAGAGACGCAGATTACACTGCCAAATGACCACCAGCAGGCTCTTTCACAAACCTAAGGTTGCAGCTGGCACTGCCTGCAGCCGTATAGCAGACGTTACACTCTCTTTCCTAACTAGTAATCATGTGTCTCATCCATTTGTGGTGAATGGTCAGTGGGTCAGTGGCAAAAAGAAAAGGAGGATGCCACTGACACTAACAGCATGGGTAATAGGAGTAGTATAAGTGACACAGGTGACGGTGCGAGGCGAGGCGCTCTGCCTGCTGCTCGCCTTCGCCTGACTGTGCACTGCTGCCGACGGTGCTAGAGTAAAATGTGAAGACTGCTCAGATGGCAGTGATGAGAGTGCTTGTGTGAAGAAGATCTGTGAAGAAGATGTGTGCTGAATCTGACTTTGTGTGCAACGGTGGTCAGTGTGTGCCAAACAGATGGCAGTGTGATGGGGATCTGGATTGTGAAGATGGGTCTGACGAAAGTGCTGAGCTGTGTCATATGAGAACAGTGTCATGGAAATGTGATGGTGAAAAAGCCTGTGACAGTGGAGAAGATGAAGAGAATTGTGGCGATGTGATAGAGATCCTTACTGTAAGGATGGAAGAGATGAAATTAACTGCCCTTCCTGGACCTGTAGGCCAGACCAGTTCAGATGTGAACTGTGTCCATGGGAGTAGGCAGTGCAGTGGTGTGAGAGACTGTCTGGATGGCACTGATGAAGCAAACTGTAACAATGTTATTCAGTGCTCTGGACCTGGCAAATTCAAGTGCAGAAGTGGAGAATGCATACATATCAATAAAGTGTGTAACCAGCAGAGAGACTGCAAGGACTGGGGTGATGAGCCCCTGAAGGAATGCAACATAAATGAATGTGACTGTCCAGCTGTGAAACTGTGGAGATAGTGATGAATGCCAAAACCCTGTAGTCAAATCTGTATCAACCTGAAAGGCTATCAGATGAATCCTGCTACAGGAACCTGGAAAGGGCCATACGGCAAAGCAAATTAAATAACTGTTATTTAACTTGTCAGAAGATAAAAAATAAAGTGTTTCAACAAGCAGCCACAGGAGGGAAGAATCACTGAACCCTCGATGTGAGGGACTGTACCTTGTTTTACTGACTACTGAAACAGCTGTGAGAACTGCAGAAAGGGACCCACGCATCCAGAATAAAAGGACCAGTAACTACTGAAACTTGGAGGGTTGAGTCCGCTCCTGGGAAAGTGAAACTCAAGCTAAGGGAGAACTAATATTCTGGCAACGAGGCTCTGCATGAATTAAGGATGCCAAATAAAGGGGACAAGCCTAAAGGGAGAAAAGGGAGAAGGCAAGACCGGGGCAAGACCCTCCACTGCGGTGTGTATGGTCTACCGAGGGAGGCAACCCCTATCGGTATTGACTGCCGAATGAGAGGGCCTCGACCGGACTTCTCCCACACTAAGATCAGGTTGTCCCGAGAAAATAACATAAAAAACCTCTTTTTTAAACCTATCTAAAATTGTGATTCGTTTTACAGGAGCTGGATCACCCTGACAGGCCGAACGGTAACACAAGCCTGAATCGACCCTGAAGGCGTTTGCCTATTATGATCCAGCTACATGGGCAGAAGACAGATCCTGGGGCTATAGGACCTCAGTATATATACTTAATAGAATAATTAGGTTATTAGCTGTAATAGAAATAGTTATAAATGATGAGAACTGATCTAAATGAGTTATAAAGATGAGAACTGCTTTGTATCAAAATTGCCTAGCTTTGGATTGTTTGCTAGCACAAGATGGAGAAGTCTGTGGAAAATTTAACTTTAGTAATTACTGTTTAAAGATTGATGAAAAGGTGTTTCTTCCTAGTAACTGATAGAATGTTATGTTCTGGTTTAGGATGAGAAGAATGTTAATAATATGCTGATGTTTTAATTGTTTTTAATTGTTACAGAGCAGTGCTTACACCAAGCCAAGGACCAAGCCGAATTCAGCTTCTCACTGTCCTGCCAGCAGGCAGGCTGGGAGGAGGGCCGGACTGCTCGGGGTTAGGTTGGGCATCGGACAACAGGTGGTGAGCAATTGCATTGTGCATCACTTGTTTCGTACACATTATTACTAGTAGTACTATTATCATCATTATTGTTATTATCTTATTGTTTTTAACTCAACTCACAGGCTTCACTTTCCCATTTCTCTCTCCCATCCCAGAGAAGGAGGGGGGAGGTGAGCGAACAAACACAAACCTGGAAGGATATGGAATGGGATTTATTTTCATGGCTGCCTGGTGGACCATGGGTCAAAAGAGTGTTATTTTTATTGTTATGTGGTGTAATTACGTTATTATTTGTACCTTGTATGATACCTTGTCTTACATTATTAACACACCGGGTGATAAATAGTACATTTGTAATAACTTCATTAAAAAAAGAAGGGAATATGTCAATTATGATGCTTAAGAATTGGACCCTCCAAGAACAAACTGATGAAATCCAATTATTAATAACAGAAGAGACACGAATTGGGGATGTTAAAAAGAAGATAAGGGATTGTGAGGAATGTTTTAACAATTCGTGTCCATAAAGAACAATTCTGTTTGAATCCTGTCTGCCTCTGGGCCCTGCACTGGCAATTTAATTCTTGAACCACAGCTGCAGTGTGTCCCAGTCTCCGCCTCTGTCGCGTTAAGGGGTGTAGCTGATTAACCTTTACGGGCCCGGTCAGATTCAGGACACTGAACCAGTCGGACATTCACCAAAAACACATTAACCGTCTGGGGGTCCAGTCAGACATTCACCAAAAACGCATTAACGGCCTGGGGGTCCGTTCAGACATTCACCAAAAACGCATTAACCATCTGGGGGTCCGTTCAGACATTCACCAAAAATGCATTAACTGCCTGGGGGTCTGGTTAGATTCAGAACACTGAACTATCACGGATAACCACCCTCACCCTCGTTGCACTCAATGAGAGTTATCACAATGCAATCAAGTATGGTTTATTACAGCAACAGATAATCAGGTTCTTTTGGATTGCCGGCGATAGTGACTGTCTGCAAAGCAAGCTAGTATGCATAAAATACACAGGTGTTATAGGTGTTACAGATGTTATAGATGTTATAGATGGTACAGGTGTTATAGATGTTACAGGTGTTATAGATGTTACAGGTGTTATTGATGTTACAGGTGCGCAGCCTAGAAATAAACGCATTAAAAGGATCAAAGACTCTATAGAGATTTATAAGCAAGTATTCAGATCTCACCCAAAGGCGTCCCAATGGGGGGGGAAGAGAGGCTCAGCCCGTCGACTGATCCCAGGAGTCAGGAGGTCCTAAGGATGTTGTCCTCGGGATGGTATCTCCCCTGACGGTGGTATCTTCCCTAACATCCCCTTTCTCTTGGGCCAATTTATATTATTTTCTATCTTTTAGGTGGAGCTTGAGTGGCTTTAGTCAAGCATATCTTAGTTATGATTGGTGTAAAGTTTTCCCATCTCCGTTTAAAGTAATAGGCTCCGAGAAATTTAGAGCGCATGCTCAGTGAGGGGTGGTCGCACCTTGGAGGCGGGTAGCTTTTGGGATGGAGGTGTGTTTTGGTATTATAATGATATTATAATGAGCAAAAAGTACACTAGGGTACAGCATTTGTCAAAACATGACAGGTCTTTGGCTCAGGGTGGCAAAAAGTGCAGCTTTGTGCACAAGAACAATCGAGGCCCCACCTGATTACAGAGCCTAGCCGTGGTGTCTCCACTCCTCTCTACGCTCCGTGCTGTTCCTTAGAGCTAGCACACCAAGTTTCCCCAGCGCGATAGCATCTAAGGTTGGGAGCCTAGGGAACGCTCAGGTAATGCAGTTATGCCCTACCCTGAAAGCCTCTTCAATGCTGTACCTTTTCCTTAAAAATGTGAATGCTAGTTTTATTTTCCTAGTTACTTCAGGCATTTACACCACATAATCCACCCCGTGACTATAGTCACTCAAGCTTCACGACAGTTGGAATATGTCGGGGATATCACATACATTCTCGGATTGAGGTTTATTGAGTGTATGTACATTGTGTAGAGATGCTAAGCGTTTCATCATAAACCAGGGTTTAACGTACAAACTAATTGTCAGTATAAAACATAATACAGTGAGTATTAGCAGAACAATAACAGGGTGAAGCATCTTGTTGAAGATTCCCTTGGCAGCTGGCGACCATCCAAACAAAGTGTCCCACCAACGGTGTCTCTCATCTCTCTGCACTCTTTCCATCACTCGATGTATTTCTTGTGCATCATGATGGACAGTAATCAGAGTCTTTTGTCCATTTTCTCGGACCTGTGTCATCAGCTGCTTCAGGTCCTCATGTACCAGCAATTTCTTCACCAAGGTAAGGTTCATTCCAATAGGAGTAGGCAGCAGTTCATGAAGCAGAATATAATTAGATGCAATAAGTTGATAAGAAGTGACAGGAACTGAATATTTAAAATCACATCCTAGAATTTTGGTAAAATTGCAAACACAAACATTTGAGTGATTACTGGTATCTACCACTGTATCATCTACGACTATAGAATCACAATGAGTTCTCATGCAAACACAACCTTTCCCAATATATACAAGTACAGTTTCAAGGGTTTCATTAGGATGTATCTCAAAGTGGCAAATATTTTGCTCAATGTCAAGACAAATGTCTTGGGATTCCAGCGTGTTACTTTCACAGATGAAACCTTTTTGTTCATGCACAATACATGCATTTACATCAATTGTTTACCACTTTCCTCCCTTTTGATGGGCCCATACTTTATGCTCTTTAGGATAAAGTATAGTTCCATTATGATTGAGTCCTAATGCAATGATTGGCTCTACATTGTATACAGTGGCATTACTTATAGTAAGTATAAAGGCAACAATTTTATCATTTTCTGCATAATGGGTAAAGTTGACTAATTGCCATCATGCTTGAAATTCTTTTTCAAATTCTGAAGCATTATCCCAAATCAATTTTCGAATTTCAGTGGGCAAAGTTCCTCCTTCTCCCTCTCCAATAATAGCTGCTGCTACAGATTGTATCCATAACTGTGCTTGGATACAGCTCAAGGCAAGGGAGGTATTGCCTTGGGCTTTTCCAAGGGCATTTACAATTATTTGATGATCATTTTCCTCAATTTGTTCCCAATGGGGTAAAATATCTGATAGAAGCCATTGATTTGCTCCTAAAGCCAATAAAGATGATTTTATTGGTTGTTCCAGTTTCCTTAGGTCATCTGTAGTAGCAGTTATTCTACTTATTAAAACCTCAGCATCAATGCTATTTAATATACCTAATCCTGTCCCTAATAACCCAGTTGCATCCCGTGGCCCTCTTTTAGGGACCAACTAGGATCAAAGAGAATTTGTTGTTGAATTATGTAAGGGCCTGTATTGAAGATGGAAGGAGTTAGACCAATGGGAGGCTGAGTCGGTTCATTTTCAAATATCTGCGGAGGCAGAGGCTTCTTATCCTTTGTAGTCGATGATGTTTCTGTATTAACCATGAATTCAAATAATATTTCTGTGCCTCTGTAACCCCAAAGACAGTACACAATTATAGGTTTGGTGAAAGTAAAATTGTACCAGAATTTTGTGGTCTAGTAGAATCAGTGTATACTGTCTTAATTTCAGTCGGCCGATTATAAGAGGATTGTCTGTCCAGACATGGCTTGAAGTTCAGCCATTCTTAGAGAATCATTCCAACTCCATTCATCTTTTGAAAATATTTTGTTTCCATGTAGAACTAAAGTAGAGAGATTTAGGTCCTTTTACTTTTGAGATGTTCCAGTGACTGTGCTATACTGTGACAATACATGGTTAAATGCCATGGTGAAACACCTCAGCTCCATGCACAGCCACAGTAGCTAAGTTTCCTTTAAGGTCTGTAATTGCATCAAGGTCAGGGTAAAGCATGGCATTATTAATCCAAACTGTTGATTCGTGTCCATATACAGTTTGCTCAGGGTTCCTGTGAACACAAAAGAAAATAAAATATGCTCGGTTGTATTCAACCGGCAGGGTTAGAAAGAGGGTGAAATAGCAATCTTTGATTTCCCATGCATAGAAATATTTGGGAGTAGTTAGCACTATTACTACTGTTAGATACACAGAGGGCTTTCACTATCTCTGCCATGTTTGGAACTGCGGCAGTCAAAGGTATAGTGTTAGCATTCAACTGTCTGTAATCCACTGTAAAATGCCATTGCCTGGTTGGTTCCTTTACTGGCCACACTGGTGAATTATAAGGTGAATGGGTCCTTTTAATAATGCCTCTTTTTTCCAATTCTGTTACCACCCCGTCAATCCCCGTAAATACTGCTGCTGACAACAGATATTGCCGATCATTAATGATTTTAGCAGGGGATAAGGGTATGGATGTTTGTAACAGGCTCAGTCTCATGGTGCTTGAATCCCTTTGAAGTGTTGCGAAACTCCGACTTAGGGTTAGGGTTAGGGTTAGGGTTAGGGGTTAGGGTTAGGGTTAGGGTTAGGGTTAGGGTTAGGGTTAGGGTTAGGGTTAGGGTTAGGGTTAGGGTTAGGGTTAGGGTTAGGGTTAGGGTTAGGGTTAGGGTTAGAGAGCCCTGAGAGACGCTGCAGAGCCACGGACGGCTCTGAGAGACACAGAATAGACCGGACAGAAGCCGGAAAACGTGGGGAATTGAAGTAATTGCGGGACATCCAAGATCGAGTTGCTACGGGAGACCAGAGGCGTCAGTGGACACCGGTAGCCGACCCTCACCATGTGGCCAGTCGGCACAGAGCAGAGGGGCGGACATCAGGACCCTGCAGCCTGTCTGACGTAACCATGGAGGCAGTGGCAGCAGCGGCTGTGCTGCTTCATTCTAGCATTCTTTTTATAAAAGGTTTATCTTGCAATGCAAAAAAGACTATTAGTCCCCAGATCGGTGTTATAACTGTTACTAACGACGACTTAGCTCTATTGCAGGGCAGGAGTGCAGAGACGCAGATTACACTGCCAAATGACCACCAGCAGGCTCTTTCACAAACCTAAGGTTGCAGCTGGCACTGCCTGCAGCCGTATAGCAGACGTTACACTCTCTTTCCTAACTAGTAATCATGTGTCTCATCCATTTGTGGTGAATGGTCAGTGGGTCAGTGGCAAAAAGAAAAGGAGGATGCCACTGACACTAACAGCATGGGTAATAGGAGTAGTATAAGTGACACAGGTGACGGTGCGAGGCGAGGCGCTCTGCCTGCTGCTCGCCTTCGCCTGACTGTGCACTGCTGCCGACGGTGCTAGAGTAAAATGTGAAGACTGCTCAGATGGCAGTGATGAGAGTGCTTGTGTGAAGAAGATCTGTGAAGAAGATGTGTGCTGAATCTGACTTTGTGTGCAACGGTGGTCAGTGTGTGCCAAACAGATGGCAGTGTGATGGGGATCTGGATTGTGAAGATGGGTCTGACGAAAGTGCTGAGCTGTGTCATATGAGAACAGTGTCATGGAAATGTGATGGTGAAAAAGCCTGTGACAGTGGAGAAGATGAAGAGAATTGTGGCGATGTGATAGAGATCCTTACTGTAAGGATGGAAGAGATGAAATTAACTGCCCTTCCTGGACCTGTAGGCCAGACCAGTTCAGATGTGAACTGTGTCCATGGGAGTAGGCAGTGCAGTGGTGTGAGAGACTGTCTGGATGGCACTGATGAAGCAAACTGTAACAATGTTATTCAGTGCTCTGGACCTGGCAAATTCAAGTGCAGAAGTGGAGAATGCATACATATCAATAAAGTGTGTAACCAGCAGAGAGACTGCAAGGACTGGGGTGATGAGCCCCTGAAGGAATGCAACATAAATGAATGTGACTGTCCAGCTGTGAAACTGTGGAGATAGTGATGAATGCCAAAACCCTGTAGTCAAATCTGTATCAACCTGAAAGGCTATCAGATGAATCCTGCTACAGGAACCTGGAAAGGGCCATACGGCAAAGCAAATTAAATAACTGTTATTTAACTTGTCAGAAGATAAAAAATAAAGTGTTTCAACAAGCAGCCACAGGAGGGAAGAATCACTGAACCCTCGATGTGAGGGACTGTACCTTGTTTTACTGACTACTGAAACAGCTGTGAGAACTGCAGAAAGGGACCCACGCATCCAGAATAAAAGGACCAGTAACTACTGAAACTTGGAGGGTTGAGTCCGCTCCTGGGAAAGTGAAACTCAAGCTAAGGGAGAACTAATATTCTGGCAACGAGGCTCTGCATGAATTAAGGATGCCAAATAAAGGGGACAAGCCTAAAGGGAGAAAAGGGAGAAGGCAAGACCGGGGCAAGACCCTCCACTGCGGTGTGTATGGTCTACCGAGGGAGGCAACCCCTATCGGTATTGACTGCCGAATGAGAGGGCCTCGACCGGACTTCTCCCACACTAAGATCAGGTTGTCCCGAGAAAATAACATAAAAAACCTCTTTTTTAAACCTATCTAAAATTGTGATTCGTTTTACAGGAGCTGGATCACCCTGACAGGCCGAACGGTAACACAAGCCTGAATCGACCCTGAAGGCGTTTGCCTATTATGATCCAGCTACATGGGCAGAAGACAGATCCTGGGGCTATAGGACCTCAGTATATATACTTAATAGAATAATTAGGTTATTAGCTGTAATAGAAATAGTTATAAATGATGAGAACTGATCTAAATGAGTTATAAAGATGAGAACTGCTTTGTATCAAAATTGCCTAGCTTTGGATTGTTTGCTAGCACAAGAAGGAGAAGTCTGTGGAAAATTTAACTTTAGTAATTACTGTTTAAAGATTGATGAAAAGGTGTTTCTTCCTAGTAACTGATAGAATGTTATGTTCTGGTTTAGGATGAGAAGAATGTTAATAATATGCTGATGTTTTAATTGTTTTTAATTGTTACAGAGCAGTGCTTACACCAAGCCAAGGACCAAGCCGAATTCAGCTTCTCACTGTCCTGCCAGCAGGCAGGCTGGGAGGAGGGCCGGACTGCTCGGGGTTAGGTTGGGCATCGGACAACAGGTGGTGAGCAATTGCATTGTGCATCACTTGTTTCGTACACATTATTACTAGTAGTACTATTATCATCATTATTGTTATTATCTTATTGTTTTTAACTCAACTCACAGGCTTCACTTTCCCATTTCTCTCTCCCATCCCAGAGAAGGAGGGGGGAGGTGAGCGAACAAACACAAACCTGGAAGGATATGGAATGGGATTTATTTTCATGGCTGCCTGGTGGACCATGGGTCAAAAGAGTGTTATTTTTATTGTTATGTGGTGTAATTACGTTATTATTTGTACCTTGTATGATACCTTGTCTTACATTATTAACACACCGGGTGATAAATAGTACATTTGTAATAACTTCATTAAAAAAAGAAGGGAATATGTCAATTATGATGCTTAAGAATTGGACCCTCCAAGAACAAACTGATGAAATCCAATTATTAATAACAGAAGAGACACGAATTGGGGATGTTAAAAAGAAGATAAGGGATTGTGAGGAATGTTTTAACAATTCGTGTCCATAAAGAACAATTCTGTTTGAATCCTGTCTGCCTCTGGGCCCTGCACTGGCAATTTAATTCTTGAACCACAGCTGCAGTGTGTCCCAGTCTCCGCCTCTGTCGCGTTAAGGGGTGTAGCTGATTAACCTTTACGGGCCCGGTCAGATTCAGGACACTGAACCAGTCGGACATTCACCAAAAACACATTAACCGTCTGGGGGTCCAGTCAGACATTCACCAAAAACGCATTAACGGCCTGGGGGTCCGTTCAGACATTCACCAAAAACGCATTAACCATCTGGGGGTCCGTTCAGACATTCACCAAAAATGCATTAACTGCCTGGGGGTCTGGTTAGATTCAGAACACTGAACTATCACGGATAACCACCCTCACCCTCGTTGCACTCAATGAGAGTTATCACAATGCAATCAAGTATGGTTTATTACAGCAACAGATAATCAGGTTCTTTTGGATTGCCGGCGATAGTGACTGTCTGCAAAGCAAGCTAGTATGCATAAAATACACAGGTGTTATAGGTGTTACAGATGTTATAGATGTTATAGATGGTACAGGTGTTATAGATGTTACAGGTGTTATAGATGTTACAGGTGTTATTGATGTTACAGGTGCGCAGCCTAGAAATAAACGCATTAAAAGGATCAAAGACTCTATAGAGATTTATAAGCAAGTATTCAGATCTCACCCAAAGGCGTCCCAATGGGGGGGGAAGAGAGGCTCAGCCCGTCGACTGATCCCAGGAGTCAGGAGGTCCTAAGGATGTTGTCCTCGGGATGGTATCTCCCCTGACGGTGGTATCTTCCCTAACATCCCCTTTCTCTTGGGCCAATTTATATTATTTTCTATCTTTTAGGTGGAGCTTGAGTGGCTTTAGTCAAGCATATCTTAGTTATGATTGGTGTAAAGTTTTCCCATCTCCGTTTAAAGTA
This sequence comes from Aythya ferina, assembly GCF_964211825.1. Taxonomy (NCBI): domain Eukaryota; kingdom Metazoa; phylum Chordata; class Aves; order Anseriformes; family Anatidae; genus Aythya; species Aythya ferina. The sequence goes on along the minus strand of NW_028181288.1, from coordinate 44,492 downwards.
ATAGGCTCCGAGAAATTTAGAGCGCATGCTCAGTGAGGGGTGGTCGCACCTTGGAGGCGGGTAGCTTTTGGGATGGAGGTGTGTTTTGGTATTATAATGATATTATAATGAGCAAAAAGTACACTAGGGTACAGCATTTGTCAAAACATGACAGGTCTTTGGCTCAGGGTGGCAAAAAGTGCAGCTTTGTGCACAAGAACAATCGAGGCCCCACCTGATTACAGAGCCTAGCCGTGGTGTCTCCACTCCTCTCTACGCTCCGTGCTGTTCCTTAGAGCTAGCACACCAAGTTTCCCCAGCGCGATAGCATCTAAGGTTGGGAGCCTAGGGAACGCTCAGGTAATGCAGTTATGCCCTACCCTGAAAGCCTCTTCAATGCTGTACCTTTTCCTTAAAAATGTGAATGCTAGTTTTATTTTCCTAGTTACTTCAGGCATTTACACCACATAATCCACCCCGTGACTATAGTCACTCAAGCTTCACGACAGTTGGAATATGTCGGGGATATCACATACATTCTCGGATTGAGGTTTATTGAGTGTATGTACATTGTGTAGAGATGCTAAGCGTTTCATCATAAACCAGGGTTTAACGTACAAACTAATTGTCAGTATAAAACATAATACAGTGAGTATTAGCAGAACAATAACAGGGTGAAGCATCTTGTTGAAGATTCCCTTGGCAGCTGGCGACCATCCAAACAAAGTGTCCCACCAACGGTGTCTCTCATCTCTCTGCACTCTTTCCATCACTCGATGTATTTCTTGTGCATCATGATGGACAGTAATCAGAGTCTTTTGTCCATTTTCTCGGACCTGTGTCATCAGCTGCTTCAGGTCCTCATGTACCAGCAATTTCTTCACCAAGGTAAGGTTCATTCCAATAGGAGTAGGCAGCAGTTCATGAAGCAGAATATAATTAGATGCAATAAGTTGATAAGAAGTGACAGGAACTGAATATTTAAAATCACATCCTAGAATTTTGGTAAAATTGCAAACACAAACATTTGAGTGATTACTGGTATCTACCACTGTATCATCTACGACTATAGAATCACAATGAGTTCTCATGCAAACACAACCTTTCCCAATATATACAAGTACAGTTTCAAGGGTTTCATTAGGATGTATCTCAAAGTGGCAAATATTTTGCTCAATGTCAAGACAAATGTCTTGGGATTCCAGCGTGTTACTTTCACAGATGAAACCTTTTTGTTCATGCACAATACATGCATTTACATCAATTGTTTACCACTTTCCTCCCTTTTGATGGGCCCATACTTTATGCTCTTTAGGATAAAGTATAGTTCCATTATGATTGAGTCCTAATGCAATGATTGGCTCTACATTGTATACAGTGGCATTACTTATAGTAAGTATAAAGGCAACAATTTTATCATTTTCTGCATAATGGGTAAAGTTGACTAATTGCCATCATGCTTGAAATTCTTTTTCAAATTCTGAAGCATTATCCCAAATCAATTTTCGAATTTCAGTGGGCAAAGTTCCTCCTTCTCCCTCTCCAATAATAGCTGCTGCTACAGATTGTATCCATAACTGTGCTTGGATACAGCTCAAGGCAAGGGAGGTATTGCCTTGGGCTTTTCCAAGGGCATTTACAATTATTTGATGATCATTTTCCTCAATTTGTTCCCAATGGGGTAAAATATCTGATAGAAGCCATTGATTTGCTCCTAAAGCCAATAAAGATGATTTTATTGGTTGTTCCAGTTTCCTTAGGTCATCTGTAGTAGCAGTTATTCTACTTATTAAAACCTCAGCATCAATGCTATTTAATATACCTAATCCTGTCCCTAATAACCCAGTTGCATCCCGTGGCCCTCTTTTAGGGACCAACTAGGATCAAAGAGAATTTGTTGTTGAATTATGTAAGGGCCTGTATTGAAGATGGAAGGAGTTAGACCAATGGGAGGCTGAGTCGGTTCATTTTCAAATATCTGCGGAGGCAGAGGCTTCTTATCCTTTGTAGTCGATGATGTTTCTGTATTAACCATGAATTCAAATAATATTTCTGTGCCTCTGTAACCCCAAAGACAGTACACAATTATAGGTTTGGTGAAAGTAAAATTGTACCAGAATTTTGTGGTCTAGTAGAATCAGTGTATACTGTCTTAATTTCAGTCGGCCGATTATAAGAGGATTGTCTGTCCAGACATGGCTTGAAGTTCAGCCATTCTTAGAGAATCATTCCAACTCCATTCATCTTTTGAAAATATTTTGTTTCCATGTAGAACTAAAGTAGAGAGATTTAGGTCCTTTTACTTTTGAGATGTTCCAGTGACTGTGCTATACTGTGACAATACATGGTTAAATGCCATGGTGAAACACCTCAGCTCCATGCACAGCCACAGTAGCTAAGTTTCCTTTAAGGTCTGTAATTGCATCAAGGTCAGGGTAAAGCATGGCATTATTAATCCAAACTGTTGATTCGTGTCCATATACAGTTTGCTCAGGGTTCCTGTGAACACAAAAGAAAATAAAATATGCTCGGTTGTATTCAACCGGCAGGGTTAGAAAGAGGGTGAAATAGCAATCTTTGATTTCCCATGCATAGAAATATTTGGGAGTAGTTAGCACTATTACTACTGTTAGATACACAGAGGGCTTTCACTATCTCTGCCATGTTTGGAACTGCGGCAGTCAAAGGTATAGTGTTAGCATTCAACTGTCTGTAATCCACTGTAAAATGCCATTGCCTGGTTGGTTCCTTTACTGGCCACACTGGTGAATTATAAGGTGAATGGGTCCTTTTAATAATGCCTCTTTTTTCCAATTCTGTTACCACCCCGTCAATCCCCGTAAATACTGCTGCTGACAACAGATATTGCCGATCATTAATGATTTTAGCAGGGGATAAGGGTATGGATGTTTGTAACAGGCTCAGTCTCATGGTGCTTGAATCCCTTTGAAGTGTTGCGAAACTCCGACTTAGGGTTAGGGTTAGGGTTAGGGTTAGGGGTTAGGGTTAGGGTTAGGGTTAGGGTTAGGGTTAGGGTTAGGGTTAGGGTTAGGGTTAGGGTTAGGGTTAGGGTTAGGGTTAGAGAGCCCTGAGAGACGCTGCAGAGCCACGGACGGCTCTGAGAGACACAGAATAGACCGGACAGAAGCCGGAAAACGCGGGGAATTGAAGTAATTGCGGGACATCCAAGATCGAGTTGCTACGGGAGACCAGAGGCGTCAGTGGACACCGGTAGCCGACCCTCACCATGTGGCCAGTCGGCACAGAGCAGAGGGGCGGACATCAGGACCCTGCAGCCTGTCTGACGTAACCATGGAGGCAGTGGCAGCAGCGGCTGTGCTGCTTCATTCTAGCATTCTTTTTATAAAAGGTTTATCTTGCAATGCAAAAAAGACTATTAGTCCCCAGATCGGTGTTATAACTGTTACTAACGACGACTTAGCTCTATTGCAGGGCAGGAGTGCAGAGACGCAGATTACACTGCCAAATGACCACCAGCAGGCTCTTTCACAAACCTAAGGTTGCAGCTGGCACTGCCTGCAGCCGTATAGCAGACGTTACACTCTCTTTCCTAACTAGTAATCATGTGTCTCATCCATTTGTGGTGAATGGTCAGTGGGTCAGTGGCAAAAAGAAAAGGAGGATGCCACTGACACTAACAGCATGGGTAATAGGAGTAGTATAAGTGACACAGGTGACGGTGCGAGGCGAGGCGCTCTGCCTGCTGCTCGCCTTCGCCTGACTGTGCACTGCTGCCGACGGTGCTAGAGTAAAATGTGAAGACTGCTCAGATGGCAGTGATGAGAGTGCTTGTGTGAAGAAGATCTGTGAAGAAGATGTGTGCTGAATCTGACTTTGTGTGCAACGGTGGTCAGTGTGTGCCAAACAGATGGCAGTGTGATGGGGATCTGGATTGTGAAGATGGGTCTGACGAAAGTGCTGAGCTGTGTCATATGAGAACAGTGTCATGGAAATGTGATGGTGAAAAAGCCTGTGACAGTGGAGAAGATGAAGAGAATTGTGGCGATGTGATAGAGATCCTTACTGTAAGGATGGAAGAGATGAAATTAACTGCCCTTCCTGGACCTGTAGGCCAGACCAGTTCAGATGTGAACTGTGTCCATGGGAGTAGGCAGTGCAGTGGTGTGAGAGACTGTCTGGATGGCACTGATGAAGCAAACTGTAACAATGTTATTCAGTGCTCTGGACCTGGCAAATTCAAGTGCAGAAGTGGAGAATGCATACATATCAATAAAGTGTGTAACCAGCAGAGAGACTGCAAGGACTGGGGTGATGAGCCCCTGAAGGAATGCAACATAAATGAATGTGACTGTCCAGCTGTGAAACTGTGGAGATAGTGATGAATGCCAAAACCCTGTAGTCAAATCTGTATCAACCTGAAAGGCTATCAGATGAATCCTGCTACAGGAACCTGGAAAGGGCCATACGGCAAAGCAAATTAAATAACTGTTATTTAACTTGTCAGAAGATAAAAAATAAAGTGTTTCAACAAGCAGCCACAGGAGGGAAGAATCACTGAACCCTCGATGTGAGGGACTGTACCTTGTTTTACTGACTACTGAAACAGCTGTGAGAACTGCAGAAAGGGACCCACGCATCCAGAATAAAAGGACCAGTAACTACTGAAACTTGGAGGGTTGAGTCCGCTCCTGGGAAAGTGAAACTCAAGCTAAGGGAGAACTAATATTCTGGCAACGAGGCTCTGCATGAATTAAGGATGCCAAATAAAGGGGACAAGCCTAAAGGGAGAAAAGGGAGAAGGCAAGACCGGGGCAAGACCCTCCACTGCGGTGTGTATGGTCTACCGAGGGAGGCAACCCCTATCGGTATTGACTGCCGAATGAGAGGGCCTCGACCGGACTTCTCCCACACTAAGATCAGGTTGTCCCGAGAAAATAACATAAAAAACCTCTTTTTTAAACCTATCTAAAATTGTGATTCGTTTTACAGGAGCTGGATCACCCTGACAGGCCGAACGGTAACACAAGCCTGAATCGACCCTGAAGGCGTTTGCCTATTATGATCCAGCTACATGGGCAGAAGACAGATCCTGGGGCTATAGGACCTCAGTATATATACTTAATAGAATAATTAGGTTATTAGCTGTAATAGAAATAGTTATAAATGATGAGAACTGATCTAAATGAGTTATAAAGATGAGAACTGCTTTGTATCAAAATTGCCTAGCTTTGGATTGTTTGCTAGCACAAGATGGAGAAGTCTGTGGAAAATTTAACTTTAGTAATTACTGTTTAAAGATTGATGAAAAGGTGTTTCTTCCTAGTAACTGATAGAATGTTATGTTCTGGTTTAGGATGAGAAGAATGTTAATAATATGCTGATGTTTTAATTGTTTTTAATTGTTACAGAGCAGTGCTTACACCAAGCCAAGGACCAAGCCGAATTCAGCTTCTCACTGTCCTGCCAGCAGGCAGGCTGGGAGGAGGGCCGGACTGCTCGGGGTTAGGTTGGGCATCGGACAACAGGTGGTGAGCAATTGCATTGTGCATCACTTGTTTCGTACACATTATTACTAGTAGTACTATTATCATCATTATTGTTATTATCTTATTGTTTTTAACTCAACTCACAGGCTTCACTTTCCCATTTCTCTCTCCCATCCCAGAGAAGGAGGGGGGAGGTGAGCGAACAAACACAAACCTGGAAGGATATGGAATGGGATTTATTTTCATGGCTGCCTGGTGGACCATGGGTCAAAAGAGTGTTATTTTTATTGTTATGTGGTGTAATTACGTTATTATTTGTACCTTGTATGATACCTTGTCTTACATTATTAACACACCGGGTGATAAATAGTACATTTGTAATAACTTCATTAAAAAAAGAAGGGAATATGTCAATTATGATGCTTAAGAATTGGACCCTCCAAGAACAAACTGATGAAATCCAATTATTAATAACAGAAGAGACACGAATTGGGGATGTTAAAAAGAAGATAAGGGATTGTGAGGAATGTTTTAACAATTCGTGTCCATAAAGAACAATTCTGTTTGAATCCTGTCTGCCTCTGGGCCCTGCACTGGCAATTTAATTCTTGAACCACAGCTGCAGTGTGTCCCAGTCTCCGCCTCTGTCGCGTTAAGGGGTGTAGCTGATTAACCTTTACGGGCCCGGTCAGATTCAGGACACTGAACCAGTCGGACATTCACCAAAAACACATTAACCGTCTGGGGGTCCAGTCAGACATTCACCAAAAACGCATTAACGGCCTGGGGGTCCGTTCAGACATTCACCAAAAACGCATTAACCATCTGGGGGTCCGTTCAGACATTCACCAAAAATGCATTAACTGCCTGGGGGTCTGGTTAGATTCAGAACACTGAACTATCACGGATAACCACCCTCACCCTCGTTGCACTCAATGAGAGTTATCACAATGCAATCAAGTATGGTTTATTACAGCAACAGATAATCAGGTTCTTTTGGATTGCCGGCGATAGTGACTGTCTGCAAAGCAAGCTAGTATGCATAAAATACACAGGTGTTATAGGTGTTACAGATGTTATAGATGTTATAGATGGTACAGGTGTTATAGATGTTACAGGTGTTATAGATGTTACAGGTGTTATTGATGTTACAGGTGCGCAGCCTAGAAATAAACGCATTAAAAGGATCAAAGACTCTATAGAGATTTATAAGCAAGTATTCAGATCTCACCCAAAGGCGTCCCAATGGGGGGGGAAGAGAGGCTCAGCCCGTCGACTGATCCCAGGAGTCAGGAGGTCCTAAGGATGTTGTCCTCGGGATGGTATCTCCCCTGACGGTGGTATCTTCCCTAACATCCCCTTTCTCTTGGGCCAATTTATATTATTTTCTATCTTTTAGGTGGAGCTTGAGTGGCTTTAGTCAAGCATATCTTAGTTATGATTGGTGTAAAGTTTTCCCATCTCCGTTTAAAGTAATAGGCTCCGAGAAATTTAGAGCGCATGCTCAGTGAGGGGTGGTCGCACCTTGGAGGCGGGTAGCTTTTGGGATGGAGGTGTGTTTTGGTATTATAATGATATTATAATGAGCAAAAAGTACACTAGGGTACAGCATTTGTCAAAACATGACAGGTCTTTGGCTCAGGGTGGCAAAAAGTGCAGCTTTGTGCACAAGAACAATCGAGGCCCCACCTGATTACAGAGCCTAGCCGTGGTGTCTCCACTCCTCTCTACGCTCCGTGCTGTTCCTTAGAGCTAGCACACCAAGTTTCCCCAGCGCGATAGCATCTAAGGTTGGGAGCCTAGGGAACGCTCAGGTAATGCAGTTATGCCCTACCCTGAAAGCCTCTTCAATGCTGTACCTTTTCCTTAAAAATGTGAATGCTAGTTTTATTTTCCTAGTTACTTCAGGCATTTACACCACATAATCCACCCCGTGACTATAGTCACTCAAGCTTCACGACAGTTGGAATATGTCGGGGATATCACATACATTCTCGGATTGAGGTTTATTGAGTGTATGTACATTGTGTAGAGATGCTAAGCGTTTCATCATAAACCAGGGTTTAACGTACAAACTAATTGTCAGTATAAAACATAATACAGTGAGTATTAGCAGAACAATAACAGGGTGAAGCATCTTGTTGAAGATTCCCTTGGCAGCTGGCGACCATCCAAACAAAGTGTCCCACCAACGGTGTCTCTCATCTCTCTGCACTCTTTCCATCACTCGATGTATTTCTTGTGCATCATGATGGACAGTAATCAGAGTCTTTTGTCCATTTTCTCGGACCTGTGTCATCAGCTGCTTCAGGTCCTCATGTACCAGCAATTTCTTCACCAAGGTAAGGTTCATTCCAATAGGAGTAGGCAGCAGTTCATGAAGCAGAATATAATTAGATGCAATAAGTTGATAAGAAGTGACAGGAACTGAATATTTAAAATCACATCCTAGAATTTTGGTAAAATTGCAAACACAAACATTTGAGTGATTACTGGTATCTACCACTGTATCATCTACGACTATAGAATCACAATGAGTTCTCATGCAAACACAACCTTTCCCAATATATACAAGTACAGTTTCAAGGGTTTCATTAGGATGTATCTCAAAGTGGCAAATATTTTGCTCAATGTCAAGACAAATGTCTTGGGATTCCAGCGTGTTACTTTCACAGATGAAACCTTTTTGTTCATGCACAATACATGCATTTACATCAATTGTTTACCACTTTCCTCCCTTTTGATGGGCCCATACTTTATGCTCTTTAGGATAAAGTATAGTTCCATTATGATTGAGTCCTAATGCAATGATTGGCTCTACATTGTATACAGTGGCATTACTTATAGTAAGTATAAAGGCAACAATTTTATCATTTTCTGCATAATGGGTAAAGTTGACTAATTGCCATCATGCTTGAAATTCTTTTTCAAATTCTGAAGCATTATCCCAAATCAATTTTCGAATTTCAGTGGGCAAAGTTCCTCCTTCTCCCTCTCCAATAATAGCTGCTGCTACAGATTGTATCCATAACTGTGCTTGGATACAGCTCAAGGCAAGGGAGGTATTGCCTTGGGCTTTTCCAAGGGCATTTACAATTATTTGATGATCATTTTCCTCAATTTGTTCCCAATGGGGTAAAATATCTGATAGAAGCCATTGATTTGCTCCTAAAGCCAATAAAGATGATTTTATTGGTTGTTCCAGTTTCCTTAGGTCATCTGTAGTAGCAGTTATTCTACTTATTAAAACCTCAGCATCAATGCTATTTAATATACCTAATCCTGTCCCTAATAACCCAGTTGCATCCCGTGGCCCTCTTTTAGGGACCAACTAGGATCAAAGAGAATTTGTTGTTGAATTATGTAAGGGCCTGTATTGAAGATGGAAGGAGTTAGACCAATGGGAGGCTGAGTCGGTTCATTTTCAAATATCTGCGGAGGCAGAGGCTTCTTATCCTTTGTAGTCGATGATGTTTCTGTATTAACCATGAATTCAAATAATATTTCTGTGCCTCTGTAACCCCAAAGACAGTACACAATTATAGGTTTGGTGAAAGTAAAATTGTACCAGAATTTTGTGGTCTAGTAGAATCAGTGTATACTGTCTTAATTTCAGTCGGCCGATTATAAGAGGATTGTCTGTCCAGACATGGCTTGAAGTTCAGCCATTCTTAGAGAATCATTCCAACTCCATTCATCTTTTGAAAATATTTTGTTTCCATGTAGAACTAAAGTAGAGAGATTTAGGTCCTTTTACTTTTGAGATGTTCCAGTGACTGTGCTATACTGTGACAATACATGGTTAAATGCCATGGTGAAACACCTCAGCACAGCCACAGTAGCTAAGTTTCCTTTAAGGTCTGTAATTGCATCAAGGTCAGGGTAAAGCATGGCATTATTAATCCAAACTGTTGATTCGTGTCCATATACAGTTTGCTCAGGGTTCCTGTGAACACAAAAGAAAATAAAATATGCTCGGTTGTATTCAACCGGCAGGGTTAGAAAGAGGGTGAAATAGCAATCTTTGATTTCCCATGCATAGAAATATTTGGGAGTAGTTAGCACTATTACTACTGTTAGATACACAGAGGGCTTTCACTATCTCTGCCATGTTTGGAACTGCGGCAGTCAAAGGTATAGTGTTAGCATTCAACTGTCTGTAATCCACTGTAAAATGCCATTGCCTGGTTGGTTCCTTTACTGGCCACACTGGTGAATTATAAGGTGAATGGGTCCTTTTAATAATGCCTCTTTTTTCCAATTCTGTTACCACCCCGTCAATCCCCGTAAATACTGCTGCTGACAACAGATATTGCCGATCATTAATGATTTTAGCAGGGGATAAGGGTATGGATGTTTGTAACAGGCTCAGTCTCATGGTGCTTGAATCCCTTTGAAGTGTTGCGAAACTCCGACTTAGGGTTAGGGTTAGGGTTAGGGTTAGGGGTTAGGGTTAGGGTTAGGGTTAGGGTTAGGGTTAGGGTTAGGGTTAGGGTTAGGGTTAGGGTTAGGGTTAGGGTTAGAGAGCCCTGAGAGACGCTGCAGAGCCACGGACGGCTCTGAGAGACACAGAATAGACCGGACAGAAGCCGGAAAACGCGGGGAATTGAAGTAATTGCGGGACATCCAAGATCGAGTTGCTACGGGAGACCAGAGGCGTCAGTGGACACCGGTAGCCGACCCTCACCATGTGGCCAGTCGGCACAGAGCAGAGGGGCGGACATCAGGACCCTGCAGCCTGTCTGACGTAACCATGGAGGCAGTGGCAGCAGCGGCTGTGCTGCTTCATTCTAGCATTCTTTTTATAAAAGGTTTATCTTGCAATGCAAAAAAGACTATTAGTCCCCAGATCGGTGTTATAACTGTTACTAACGACGACTTAGCTCTATTGCAGGGCAGGAGTGCAGAGACGCAGATTACACTGCCAAATGACCACCAGCAGGCTCTTTCACAAACCTAAGGTTGCAGCTGGCACTGCCTGCAGCCGTATAGCAGACGTTACACTCTCTTTCCTAACTAGTAATCATGTGTCTCATCCATTTGTGGTGAATGGTCAGTGGGTCAGTGGCAAAAAGAAAAGGAGGATGCCACTGACACTAACAGCATGGGTAATAGGAGTAGTATAAGTGACACAGGTGACGGTGCGAGGCGAGGCGCTCTGCCTGCTGCTCGCCTTCGCCTGACTGTGCACTGCTGCCGACGGTGCTAGAGTAAAATGTGAAGACTGCTCAGATGGCAGTGATGAGAGTGCTTGTGTGAAGAAGATCTGTGAAGAAGATGTGTGCTGAATCTGACTTTGTGTGCAACGGTGGTCAGTGTGTGCCAAACAGATGGCAGTGTGATGGGGATCTGGATTGTGAAGATGGGTCTGACGAAAGTGCTGAGCTGTGTCATATGAGAACAGTGTCATGGAAATGTGATGGTGAAAAAGCCTGTGACAGTGGAGAAGATGAAGAGAATTGTGGCGATGTGATAGAGATCCTTACTGTAAGGATGGAAGAGATGAAATTAACTGCCCTTCCTGGACCTGTAGGCCAGACCAGTTCAGATGTGAACTGTGTCCATGGGAGTAGGCAGTGCAGTGGTGTGAGAGACTGTCTGGATGGCACTGATGAAGCAAACTGTAACAATGTTATTCAGTGCTCTGGACCTGGCAAATTCAAGTGCAGAAGTGGAGAATGCATACATATCAATAAAGTGTGTAACCAGCAGAGAGACTGCAAGGACTGGGGTGATGAGCCCCTGAAGGAATGCAACATAAATGAATGTGACTGTCCAGCTGTGAAACTGTGGAGATAGTGATGAATGCCAAAACCCTGTAGTCAAATCTGTATCAACCTGAAAGGCTATCAGATGAATCCTGCTACAGGAACCTGGAAAGGGCCATACGGCAAAGCAAATTAAATAACTGTTATTTAACTTGTCAGAAGATAAAAAATAAAGTGTTTCAACAAGCAGCCACAGGAGGGAAGAATCACTGAACCCTCGATGTGAGGGACTGTACCTTGTTTTACTGACTACTGAAACAGCTGTGAGAACTGCAGAAAGGGACCCACGCATCCAGAATAAAAGGACCAGTAACTACTGAAACTTGGAGGGTTGAGTCCGCCCCTGGGAAAGTGAAACTCAAGCTAAGGGAGAACTAATATTCTGGCAACGAGGCTCTGCATGAATTAAGGATGCCAAATAAAGGGGACAAGCCTAAAGGGAGAAAAGGGAGAAGGCAAGACCGGGGCAAGACCCTCCACTGCGGTGTGTATGGTCTACCGAGGGAGGCAACCCCTATCGGTATTGACTGCCGAATGAGAGGGCCTCGACCGGACTTCTCCCACACTAAGATCAGGTTGTCCCGAGAAAATAACATAAAAAACCTCTTTTTTAAACCTATCTAAAATTGTGATTCGTTTTACAGGAGCTGGATCACCCTGACAGGCCGAACGGTAACACAAGCCTGAATCGACCCTGAAGGCGTTTGCCTATTATGATCCAGCTACATGGGCAGAAGACAGATCCTGGGGCTATAGGACCTCAGTATATATACTTAATAGAATAATTAGGTTATTAGCTGTAATAGAAATAGTTATAAATGATGAGAACTGATCTAAATGAGTTATAAAGATGAGAACTGCTTTGTATCAAAATTGCCTAGCTTTGGATTGTTTGCTAGCACAAGAAGGAGAAGTCTGTGGAAAATTTAACTTTAGTAATTACTGTTTAAAGATTGATGAAAAGGTGTTTCTTCCTAGTAACTGATAGAATGTTATGTTCTGGTTTAGGATGAGAAGAATGTTAATAATATGCTGATGTTTTAATTGTTTTTAATTGTTACAGAGCAGTGCTTACACCAAGCCAAGGACCAAGCCGAATTCAGCTTCTCACTGTCCTGCCAGCAGGCAGGCTGGGAGGAGGGCCGGACTGCTCGGGGTTAGGTTGGGCATCGGACAACAGGTGGTGAGCAATTGCATTGTGCATCACTTGTTTCGTACACATTATTACTAGTAGTACTATTATCATCATTATTGTTATTATCTTATTGTTTTTAACTCAACTCACAGGCTTCACTTTCCCATTTCTCTCTCCCATCCCAGAGAAGGAGGGGGGAGGTGAGCGAACAAACACAAACCTGGAAGGATATGGAATGGGATTTATTTTCATGGCTGCCTGGTGGACCATGGGTCAAAAGAGTGTTATTTTTATTGTTATGTGGTGTAATTACGTTATTATTTGTACCTTGTATGATACCTTGTCTTACATTATTAACACACCGGGTGATAAATAGTACATTTGTAATAACTTCATTAAAAAAAGAAGGGAATATGTCAATTATGATGCTTAAGAATTGGACCCTCCAAGAACAAACTGATGAAATCCAATTATTAATAACAGAAGAGACACGAATTGGGGATGTTAAAAAGAAGATAAGGGATTGTGAGGAATGTTTTAACAATTCGTGTCCATAAAGAACAATTCTGTTTGAATCCTGTCTGCCTCTGGGCCCTGCACTGGCAATTTAATTCTTGAACCACAGCTGCAGTGTGTCCCAGTCTCCGCCTCTGTCGCGTTAAGGGGTGTAGCTGATTAACCTTTACGGGCCCGGTCAGATTCAGGACACTGAACCAGTCGGACATTCACCAAAAACACATTAACCGTCTGGGGGTCCAGTCAGACATTCACCAAAAACGCATTAACGGCCTGGGGGTCCGTTCAGACATTCACCAAAAACGCATTAACCATCTGGGGGTCCGTTCAGACATTCACCAAAAATGCATTAACTGCCTGGGGGTCTGGTTAGATTCAGAACACTGAACTATCACGGATAACCACCCTCACCCTCGTTGCACTCAATGAGAGTTATCACAATGCAATCAAGTATGGTTTATTACAGCAACAGATAATCAGGTTCTTTTGGATTGCCGGCGATAGTGACTGTCTGCAAAGCAAGCTAGTATGCATAAAATACACAGGTGTTATAGGTGTTACAGATGTTATAGATGTTATAGATGGTACAGGTGTTATAGATGTTACAGGTGTTATAGATGTTACAGGTGTTATTGATGTTACAGGTGCGCAGCCTAGAAATAAACGCATTAAAAGGATCAAAGACTCTATAGAGATTTATAAGCAAGTATTCAGATCTCACCCAAAGGCGTCCCAATGGGGGGGGAAGAGAGGCTCAGCCCGTCGACTGATCCCAGGAGTCAGGAGGTCCTAAGGATGTTGTCCTCGGGATGGTATCTCCCCTGACGGTGGTATCTTCCCTAACATCCCCTTTCTCTTGGGCCAATTTATATTATTTTCTATCTTTTAGGTGGAGCTTGAGTGGCTTTAGTCAAGCATATCTTAGTTATGATTGGTGTAAAGTTTTCCCATCTCCGTTTAAAGTAATAGGCTCCGAGAAATTTAGAGCGCATGCTCAGTGAGGGGTGGTCGCACCTTGGAGGCGGGTAGCTTTTGGGATGGAGGTGTGTTTTGGTATTATAATGATATTATAATGAGCAAAAAGTACACTAGGGTACAGCATTTGTCAAAACATGACAGGTCTTTGGCTCAGGGTGGCAAAAAGTGCAGCTTTGTGCACAAGAACAATCGAGGCCCCACCTGATTACAGAGCCTAGCCGTGGTGTCTCCACTCCTCTCTACGCTCCGTGCTGTTCCTTAGAGCTAGCACACCAAGTTTCCCCAGCGCGATAGCATCTAAGGTTGGGAGCCTAGGGAACGCTCAGGTAATGCAGTTATGCCCTACCCTGAAAGCCTCTTCAATGCTGTACCTTTTCCTTAAAAATGTGAATGCTAGTTTTATTTTCCTAGTTACTTCAGGCATTTACACCACATAATCCACCCCGTGACTATAGTCACTCAAGCTTCACGACAGTTGGAATATGTCGGGGATATCACATACATTCTCGGATTGAGGTTTATTGAGTGTATGTACATTGTGTAGAGATGCTAAGCGTTTCATCATAAACCAGGGTTTAACGTACAAACTAATTGTCAGTATAAAACATAATACAGTGAGTATTAGCAGAACAATAACAGGGTGAAGCATCTTGTTGAAGATTCCCTTGGCAGCTGGCGACCATCCAAACAAAGTGTCCCACCAACGGTGTCTCTCATCTCTCTGCACTCTTTCCATCACTCGATGTATTTCTTGTGCATCATGATGGACAGTAATCAGAGTCTTTTGTCCATTTTCTCGGACCTGTGTCATCAGCTGCTTCAGGTCCTCATGTACCAGCAATTTCTTCACCAAGGTAAGGTTCATTCCAATAGGAGTAGGCAGCAGTTCATGAAGCAGAATATAATTAGATGCAATAAGTTGATAAGAAGTGACAGGAACTGAATATTTAAAATCACATCCTAGAATTTTGGTAAAATTGCAAACACAAACATTTGAGTGATTACTGGTATCTACCACTGTATCATCTACGACTATAGAATCACAATGAGTTCTCATGCAAACACAACCTTTCCCAATATATACAAGTACAGTTTCAAGGGTTTCATTAGGATGTATCTCAAAGTGGCAAATATTTTGCTCAATGTCAAGACAAATGTCTTGGGATTCCAGCGTGTTACTTTCACAGATGAAACCTTTTTGTTCATGCACAATACATGCATTTACATCAATTGTTTACCACTTTCCTCCCTTTTGATGGGCCCATACTTTATGCTCTTTAGGATAAAGTATAGTTCCATTATGATTGAGTCCTAATGCAATGATTGGCTCTACATTGTATACAGTGGCATTACTTATAGTAAGTATAAAGGCAACAATTTTATCATTTTCTGCATAATGGGTAAAGTTGACTAATTGCCATCATGCTTGAAATTCTTTTTCAAATTCTGAAGCATTATCCCAAATCAATTTTCGAATTTCAGTGGGCAAAGTTCCTCCTTCTCCCTCTCCAATAATAGCTGCTGCTACAGATTGTATCCATAACTGTGCTTGGATACAGCTCAAGGCAAGGGAGGTATTGCCTTGGGCTTTTCCAAGGGCATTTACAATTATTTGATGATCATTTTCCTCAATTTGTTCCCAATGGGGTAAAATATCTGATAGAAGCCATTGATTTGCTCCTAAAGCCAATAAAGATGATTTTATTGGTTGTTCCAGTTTCCTTAGGTCATCTGTAGTAGCAGTTATTCTACTTATTAAAACCTCAGCATCAATGCTATTTAATATACCTAATCCTGTCCCTAATAACCCAGTTGCATCCCGTGGCCCTCTTTTAGGGACCAACTAGGATCAAAGAGAATTTGTTGTTGAATTATGTAAGGGCCTGTATTGAAGATGGAAGGAGTTAGACCAATGGGAGGCTGAGTCGGTTCATTTTCAAATATCTGCGGAGGCAGAGGCTTCTTATCCTTTGTAGTCGATGATGTTTCTGTATTAACCATGAATTCAAATAATATTTCTGTGCCTCTGTAACCCCAAAGACAGTACACAATTATAGGTTTGGTGAAAGTAAAATTGTACCAGAATTTTGTGGTCTAGTAGAATCAGTGTATACTGTCTTAATTTCAGTCGGCCGATTATAAGAGGATTGTCTGTCCAGACATGGCTTGAAGTTCAGCCATTCTTAGAGAATCATTCCAACTCCATTCATCTTTTGAAAATATTTTGTTTCCATGTAGAACTAAAGTAGAGAGATTTAGGTCCTTTTACTTTTGAGATGTTCCAGTGACTGTGCTATACTGTGACAATACATGGTTAAATGCCATGGTGAAACACCTCAGCTCCATGCACAGCCACAGTAGCTAAGTTTCCTTTAAGGTCTGTAATTGCATCAAGGTCAGGGTAAAGCATGGCATTATTAATCCAAACTGTTGATTCGTGTCCATATACAGTTTGCTCAGGGTTCCTGTGAACACAAAAGAAAATAAAATATGCTCGGTTGTATTCAACCGGCAGGGTTAGAAAGAGGGTGAAATAGCAATCTTTGATTTCCCATGCATAGAAATATTTGGGAGTAGTTAGCACTATTACTACTGTTAGATACACAGAGGGCTTTCACTATCTCTGCCATGTTTGGAACTGCGGCAGTCAAAGGTATAGTGTTAGCATTCAACTGTCTGTAATCCACTGTAAAATGCCATTGCCTGGTTGGTTCCTTTACTGGCCACACTGGTGAATTATAAGGTGAATGGGTCCTTTTAATAATGCCTCTTTTTTCCAATTCTGTTACCACCCCGTCAATCCCCGTAAATACTGCTGCTGACAACAGATATTGCCGATCATTAATGATTTTAGCAGGGGATAAGGGTATGGATGTTTGTAACAGGCTCAGTCTCATGGTGCTTGAATCCCTTTGAAGTGTTGCGAAACTCCGACTTAGGGTTAGGGTTAGGGTTAGGGTTAGGGGTTAGGGTTAGGGTTAGGGTTAGGGTTAGGGTTAGGGTTAGGGTTAGGGTTAGGGTTAGGGTTAGGGTTAGAGAGCCCTGAGAGACGCTGCAGAGCCACGGACGGCTCTGAGAGACACAGAATAGACCGGACAGAAGCCGGAAAACGCGGGGAATTGAAGTAATTGCGGGACATCCAAGATCGAGTTGCTACGGGAGACCAGAGGCGTCAGTGGACACCGGTAGCCGACCCTCACCATGTGGCCAGTCGGCACAGAGCAGAGGGGCGGACATCAGGACCCTGCAGCCTGTCTGACGTAACCATGGAGGCAGTGGCAGCAGCGGCTGTGCTGCTTCATTCTAGCATTCTTTTTATAAAAGGTTTATCTTGCAATGCAAAAAAGACTATTAGTCCCCAGATCGGTGTTATAACTGTTACTAACGACGACTTAGCTCTATTGCAGGGCAGGAGTGCAGAGACGCAGATTACACTGCCAAATGACCACCAGCAGGCTCTTTCACAAACCTAAGGTTGCAGCTGGCACTGCCTGCAGCCGTATAGCAGACGTTACACTCTCTTTCCTAACTAGTAATCATGTGTCTCATCCATTTGTGGTGAATGGTCAGTGGGTCAGTGGCAAAAAGAAAAGGAGGATGCCACTGACACTAACAGCATGGGTAATAGGAGTAGTATAAGTGACACAGGTGACGGTGCGAGGCGAGGCGCTCTGCCTGCTGCTCGCCTTCGCCTGACTGTGCACTGCTGCCGACGGTGCTAGAGTAAAATGTGAAGACTGCTCAGATGGCAGTGATGAGAGTGCTTGTGTGAAGAAGATCTGTGAAGAAGATGTGTGCTGAATCTGACTTTGTGTGCAACGGTGGTCAGTGTGTGCCAAACAGATGGCAGTGTGATGGGGATCTGGATTGTGAAGATGGGTCTGACGAAAGTGCTGAGCTGTGTCATATGAGAACAGTGTCATGGAAATGTGATGGTGAAAAAGCCTGTGACAGTGGAGAAGATGAAGAGAATTGTGGCGATGTGATAGAGATCCTTACTGTAAGGATGGAAGAGATGAAATTAACTGCCCTTCCTGGACCTGTAGGCCAGACCAGTTCAGATGTGAACTGTGTCCATGGGAGTAGGCAGTGCAGTGGTGTGAGAGACTGTCTGGATGGCACTGATGAAGCAAACTGTAACAATGTTATTCAGTGCTCTGGACCTGGCAAATTCAAGTGCAGAAGTGGAGAATGCATACATATCAATAAAGTGTGTAACCAGCAGAGAGACTGCAAGGACTGGGGTGATGAGCCCCTGAAGGAATGCAACATAAATGAATGTGACTGTCCAGCTGTGAAACTGTGGAGATAGTGATGAATGCCAAAACCCTGTAGTCAAATCTGTATCAACCTGAAAGGCTATCAGATGAATCCTGCTACAGGAACCTGGAAAGGGCCATACGGCAAAGCAAATTAAATAACTGTTATTTAACTTGTCAGAAGATAAAAAATAAAGTGTTTCAACAAGCAGCCACAGGAGGGAAGAATCACTGAACCCTCGATGTGAGGGACTGTACCTTGTTTTACTGACTACTGAAACAGCTGTGAGAACTGCAGAAAGGGACCCACGCATCCAGAATAAAAGGACCAGTAACTACTGAAACTTGGAGGGTTGAGTCCGCTCCTGGGAAAGTGAAACTCAAGCTAAGGGAGAACTAATATTCTGGCAACGAGGCTCTGCATGAATTAAGGATGCCAAATAAAGGGGACAAGCCTAAAGGGAGAAAAGGGAGAAGGCAAGACCGGGGCAAGACCCTCCACTGCGGTGTGTATGGTCTACCGAGGGAGGCAACCCCTATCGGTATTGACTGCCGAATGAGAGGGCCTCGACCGGACTTCTCCCACACTAAGATCAGGTTGTCCCGAGAAAATAACATAAAAAACCTCTTTTTTAAACCTATCTAAAATTGTGATTCGTTTTACAGGAGCTGGATCACCCTGACAGGCCGAACGGTAACACAAGCCTGAATCGACCCTGAAGGCGTTTGCCTATTATGATCCAGCTACATGGGCAGAAGACAGATCCTGGGGCTATAGGACCTCAGTATATATACTTAATAGAATAATTAGGTTATTAGCTGTAATAGAAATAGTTATAAATGATGAGAACTGATCTAAATGAGTTATAAAGATGAGAACTGCTTTGTATCAAAATTGCCTAGCTTTGGATTGTTTGCTAGCACAAGAAGGAGAAGTCTGTGGAAAATTTAACTTTAGTAATTACTGTTTAAAGATTGATGAAAAGGTGTTTCTTCCTAGTAACTGATAGAATGTTATGTTCTGGTTTAGGATGAGAAGAATGTTAATAATATGCTGATGTTTTAATTGTTTTTAATTGTTACAGAGCAGTGCTTACACCAAGCCAAGGACCAAGCCGAATTCAGCTTCTCACTGTCCTGCCAGCAGGCAGGCTGGGAGGAGGGCCGGACTGCTCGGGGTTAGGTTGGGCATCGGACAACAGGTGGTGAGCAATTGCATTGTGCATCACTTGTTTCGTACACATTATTACTAGTAGTACTATTATCATCATTATTGTTATTATCTTATTGTTTTTAACTCAACTCACAGGCTTCACTTTCCCATTTCTCTCTCCCATCCCAGAGAAGGAGGGGGGAGGTGAGCGAACAAACACAAACCTGGAAGGATATGGAATGGGATTTATTTTCATGGCTGCCTGGTGGACCATGGGTCAAAAGAGTGTTATTTTTATTGTTATGTGGTGTAATTACGTTATTATTTGTACCTTGTATGATACCTTGTCTTACATTATTAACACACCGGGTGATAAATAGTACATTTGTAATAACTTCATTAAAAAAAGAAGGGAATATGTCAATTATGATGCTTAAGAATTGGACCCTCCAAGAACAAACTGATGAAATCCAATTATTAATAACAGAAGAGACACGAATTGGGGATGTTAAAAAGAAGATAAGGGATTGTGAGGAATGTTTTAACAATTCGTGTCCATAAAGAACAATTCTGTTTGAATCCTGTCTGCCTCTGGGCCCTGCACTGGCAATTTAATTCTTGAACCACAGCTGCAGTGTGTCCCAGTCTCCGCCTCTGTCGCGTTAAGGGGTGTAGCTGATTAACCTTTACGGGCCCGGTCAGATTCAGGACACTGAACCAGTCGGACATTCACCAAAAACACATTAACCGTCTGGGGGTCCAGTCAGACATTCACCAAAAACGCATTAACGGCCTGGGGGTCCGTTCAGACATTCACCAAAAACGCATTAACCATCTGGGGGTCCGTTCAGACATTCACCAAAAATGCATTAACTGCCTGGGGGTCTGGTTAGATTCAGAACACTGAACTATCACGGATAACCACCCTCACCCTCGTTGCACTCAATGAGAGTTATCACAATGCAATCAAGTATGGTTTATTACAGCAACAGATAATCAGGTTCTTTTGGATTGCCGGCGATAGTGACTGTCTGCAAAGCAAGCTAGTATGCATAAAATACACAGGTGTTATAGGTGTTACAGATGTTATAGATGTTATAGATGGTACAGGTGTTATAGATGTTACAGGTGTTATAGATGTTACAGGTGTTATTGATGTTACAGGTGCGCAGCCTAGAAATAAACGCATTAAAAGGATCAAAGACTCTATAGAGATTTATAAGCAAGTATTCAGATCTCACCCAAAGGCGTCCCAATGGGGGGGGAAGAGAGGCTCAGCCCGTCGACTGATCCCAGGAGTCAGGAGGTCCTAAGGATGTTGTCCTCGGGATGGTATCTCCCCTGACGGTGGTATCTTCCCTAACATCCCCTTTCTCTTGGGCCAATTTATATTATTTTCTATCTTTTAGGTGGAGCTTGAGTGGCTTTAGTCAAGCATATCTTAGTTATGATTGGTGTAAAGTTTTCCCATCTCCGTTTAAAGTAATAGGCTCCGAGAAATTTAGAGCGCATGCTCAGTGAGGGGTGGTCGCACCTTGGAGGCGGGTAGCTTTTGGGATGGAGGTGTGTTTTGGTATTATAATGATATTATAATGAGCAAAAAGTACACTAGGGTACAGCATTTGTCAAAACATGACAGGTCTTTGGCTCAGGGTGGCAAAAAGTGCAGCTTTGTGCACAAGAACAATCGAGGCCCCACCTGATTACAGAGCCTAGCCGTGGTGTCTCCACTCCTCTCTACGCTCCGTGCTGTTCCTTAGAGCTAGCACACCAAGTTTCCCCAGCGCGATAGCATCTAAGGTTGGGAGCCTAGGGAACGCTCAGGTAATGCAGTTATGCCCTACCCTGAAAGCCTCTTCAATGCTGTACCTTTTCCTTAAAAATGTGAATGCTAGTTTTATTTTCCTAGTTACTTCAGGCATTTACACCACATAATCCACCCCGTGACTATAGTCACTCAAGCTTCACGACAGTTGGAATATGTCGGGGATATCACATACATTCTCGGATTGAGGTTTATTGAGTGTATGTACATTGTGTAGAGATGCTAAGCGTTTCATCATAAACCAGGGTTTAACGTACAAACTAATTGTCAGTATAAAACATAATACAGTGAGTATTAGCAGAACAATAACAGGGTGAAGCATCTTGTTGAAGATTCCCTTGGCAGCTGGCGACCATCCAAACAAAGTGTCCCACCAACGGTGTCTCTCATCTCTCTGCACTCTTTCCATCACTCGATGTATTTCTTGTGCATCATGATGGACAGTAATCAGAGTCTTTTGTCCATTTTCTCGGACCTGTGTCATCAGCTGCTTCAGGTCCTCATGTACCAGCAATTTCTTCACCAAGGTAAGGTTCATTCCAATAGGAGTAGGCAGCAGTTCATGAAGCAGAATATAATTAGATGCAATAAGTTGATAAGAAGTGACAGGAACTGAATATTTAAAATCACATCCTAGAATTTTGGTAAAATTGCAAACACAAACATTTGAGTGATTACTGGTATCTACCACTGTATCATCTACGACTATAGAATCACAATGAGTTCTCATGCAAACACAACCTTTCCCAATATATACAAGTACAGTTTCAAGGGTTTCATTAGGATGTATCTCAAAGTGGCAAATATTTTGCTCAATGTCAAGACAAATGTCTTGGGATTCCAGCGTGTTACTTTCACAGATGAAACCTTTTTGTTCATGCACAATACATGCATTTACATCAATTGTTTACCACTTTCCTCCCTTTTGATGGGCCCATACTTTATGCTCTTTAGGATAAAGTATAGTTCCATTATGATTGAGTCCTAATGCAATGATTGGCTCTACATTGTATACAGTGGCATTACTTATAGTAAGTATAAAGGCAACAATTTTATCATTTTCTGCATAATGGGTAAAGTTGACTAATTGCCATCATGCTTGAAATTCTTTTTCAAATTCTGAAGCATTATCCCAAATCAATTTTCGAATTTCAGTGGGCAAAGTTCCTCCTTCTCCCTCTCCAATAATAGCTGCTGCTACAGATTGTATCCATAACTGTGCTTGGATACAGCTCAAGGCAAGGGAGGTATTGCCTTGGGCTTTTCCAAGGGCATTTACAATTATTTGATGATCATTTTCCTCAATTTGTTCCCAATGGGGTAAAATATCTGATAGAAGCCATTGATTTGCTCCTAAAGCCAATAAAGATGATTTTATTGGTTGTTCCAGTTTCCTTAGGTCATCTGTAGTAGCAGTTATTCTACTTATTAAAACCTCAGCATCAATGCTATTTAATATACCTAATCCTGTCCCTAATAACCCAGTTGCATCCCGTGGCCCTCTTTTAGGGACCAACTAGGATCAAAGAGAATTTGTTGTTGAATTATGTAAGGGCCTGTATTGAAGATGGAAGGAGTTAGACCAATGGGAGGCTGAGTCGGTTCATTTTCAAATATCTGCGGAGGCAGAGGCTTCTTATCCTTTGTAGTCGATGATGTTTCTGTATTAACCATGAATTCAAATAATATTTCTGTGCCTCTGTAACCCCAAAGACAGTACACAATTATAGGTTTGGTGAAAGTAAAATTGTACCAGAATTTTGTGGTCTAGTAGAATCAGTGTATACTGTCTTAATTTCAGTCGGCCGATTATAAGAGGATTGTCTGTCCAGACATGGCTTGAAGTTCAGCCATTCTTAGAGAATCATTCCAACTCCATTCATCTTTTGAAAATATTTTGTTTCCATGTAGAACTAAAGTAGAGAGATTTAGGTCCTTTTACTTTTGAGATGTTCCAGTGACTGTGCTATACTGTGACAATACATGGTTAAATGCCATGGTGAAACACCTCAGCTCCATGCACAGCCACAGTAGCTAAGTTTCCTTTAAGGTCTGTAATTGCATCAAGGTCAGGGTAAAGCATGGCATTATTAATCCAAACTGTTGATTCGTGTCCATATACAGTTTGCTCAGGGTTCCTGTGAACACAAAAGAAAATAAAATATGCTCGGTTGTATTCAACCGGCAGGGTTAGAAAGAGGGTGAAATAGCAATCTTTGATTTCCCATGCATAGAAATATTTGGGAGTAGTTAGCACTATTACTACTGTTAGATACACAGAGGGCTTTCACTATCTCTGCCATGTTTGGAACTGCGGCAGTCAAAGGTATAGTGTTAGCATTCAACTGTCTGTAATCCACTGTAAAATGCCATTGCCTGGTTGGTTCCTTTACTGGCCACACTGGTGAATTATAAGGTGAATGGGTCCTTTTAATAATGCCTCTTTTTTCCAATTCTGTTACCACCCCGTCAATCCCCGTAAATACTGCTGCTGACAACAGATATTGCCGATCATTAATGATTTTAGCAGGGGATAAGGGTATGGATGTTTGTAACAGGCTCAGTCTCATGGTGCTTGAATCCCTTTGAAGTGTTGCGAAACTCCGACTTAGGGTTAGGGTTAGGGTTAGGGTTAGGGGTTAGGGTTAGGGTTAGGGTTAGGGTTAGGGTTAGGGTTAGGGTTAGGGTTAGGGTTAGGGTTAGGGTTAGGGTTAGGGTTAGGGTTAGAGAGCCCTGAGAGACGCTGCAGAGCCACGGACGGCTCTGAGAGACACAGAATAGACCGGACAGAAGCCGGAAAACGCGGGGAATTGAAGTAATTGTGGGACATCCAAGATCGAGTTGCTACGGGAGACCAGAGGCGTCAGTGGACACCGGTAGCCGACCCTCACCATGTGGCCAGTCGGCACAGAGCAGAGGGGCGGACATCAGGACCCTGCAGCCTGTCTGACGTAACCATGGAGGCAGTGGCAGCAGCGGCTGTGCTGCTTCATTCTAGCATTCTTTTTATAAAAGGTTTATCTTGCAATGCAAAAAAGACTATTAGTCCCCAGATCGGTGTTATAACTGTTACTAACGACGACTTAGCTCTATTGCAGGGCAGGAGTGCAGAGACGCAGATTACACTGCCAAATGACCACCAGCAGGCTCTTTCACAAACCTAAGGTTGCAGCTGGCACTGCCTGCAGCCGTATAGCAGACGTTACACTCTCTTTCCTAACTAGTAATCATGTGTCTCATCCATTTGTGGTGAATGGTCAGTGGGTCAGTGGCAAAAAGAAAAGGAGGATGCCACTGACACTAACAGCATGGGTAATAGGAGTAGTATAAGTGACACAGGTGACGGTGCGAGGCGAGGCGCTCTGCCTGCTGCTCGCCTTCGCCTGACTGTGCACTGCTGCCGACGGTGCTAGAGTAAAATGTGAAGACTGCTCAGATGGCAGTGATGAGAGTGCTTGTGTGAAGAAGATCTGTGAAGAAGATGTGTGCTGAATCTGACTTTGTGTGCAACGGTGGTCAGTGTGTGCCAAACAGATGGCAGTGTGATGGGGATCTGGATTGTGAAGATGGGTCTGACGAAAGTGCTGAGCTGTGTCATATGAGAACAGTGTCATGGAAATGTGATGGTGAAAAAGCCTGTGACAGTGGAGAAGATGAAGAGAATTGTGGCGATGTGATAGAGATCCTTACTGTAAGGATGGAAGAGATGAAATTAACTGCCCTTCCTGGACCTGTAGGCCAGACCAGTTCAGATGTGAACTGTGTCCATGGGAGTAGGCAGTGCAGTGGTGTGAGAGACTGTCTGGATGGCACTGATGAAGCAAACTGTAACAATGTTATTCAGTGCTCTGGACCTGGCAAATTCAAGTGCAGAAGTGGAGAATGCATACATATCAATAAAGTGTGTAACCAGCAGAGAGACTGCAAGGACTGGGGTGATGAGCCCCTGAAGGAATGCAACATAAATGAATGTGACTGTCCAGCTGTGAAACTGTGGAGATAGTGATGAATGCCAAAACCCTGTAGTCAAATCTGTATCAACCTGAAAGGCTATCAGATGAATCCTGCTACAGGAACCTGGAAAGGGCCATACGGCAAAGCAAATTAAATAACTGTTATTTAACTTGTCAGAAGATAAAAACTAAAGTGTTTCAACAAGCAGCCACAGGAGGGAAGAATCACTGAACCCTCGATGTGAGGGACTGTACCTTGTTTTACTGACTACTGAAACAGCTGTGAGAACTGCAGAAAGGGACCCACGCATCCAGAATAAAAGGACCAGTAACTACTGAAACTTGGAGGGTTGAGTCCGCTCCTGGGAAAGTGAAACTCAAGCTAAGGGAGAACTAATATTCTGGCAACGAGGCTCTGCATGAATTAAGGATGCCAAATAAAGGGGACAAGCCTAAAGGGAGAAAAGGGAGAAGGCAAGACCGGGGCAAGACCCTCCACTGCGGTGTGTATGGTCTACCGAGGGAGGCAACCCCTATCGGTATTGACTGCCGAATGAGAGGGCCTCGACCGGACTTCTCCCACACTAAGATCAGGTTGTCCCGAGAAAATAACATAAAAAACCTCTTTTTTAAACCTATCTAAAATTGTGATTCGTTTTACAGGAGCTGGATCACCCTGACAGGCCGAACGGTAACACAAGCCTGAATCGACCCTGAAGGCGTTTGCCTATTATGATCCAGCTACATGGGCAGAAGACAGATCCTGGGGCTATAGGACCTCAGTATATATACTTAATAGAATAATTAGGTTATTAGCTGTAATAGAAATAGTTATAAATGATGAGAACTGATCTAAATGAGTTATAAAGATGAGAACTGCTTTGTATCAAAATTGCCTAGCTTTGGATTGTTTGCTAGCACAAGATGGAGAAGTCTGTGGAAAATTTAACTTTAGTAATTACTGTTTAAAGATTGATGAAAAGGTGTTTCTTCCTAGTAACTGATAGAATGTTATGTTCTGGTTTAGGATGAGAAGAATGTTAATAATATGCTGATGTTTTAATTGTTTTTAATTGTTACAGAGCAGTGCTTACACCAAGCCAAGGACCAAGCCGAATTCAGCTTCTCACTGTCCTGCCAGCAGGCAGGCTGGGAGGAGGGCCGGACTGCTCGGGGTTAGGTTGGGCATCGGACAACAGGTGGTGAGCAATTGCATTGTGCATCACTTGTTTCGTACACATTATTACTAGTAGTACTATTATCATCATTATTGTTATTATCTTATTGTTTTTAACTCAACTCACAGGCTTCACTTTCCCATTTCTCTCTCCCATCCCAGAGAAGGAGGGGGGAGGTGAGCGAACAAACACAAACCTGGAAGGATATGGAATGGGATTTATTTTCATGGCTGCCTGGTGGACCATGGGTCAAAAGAGTGTTATTTTTATTGTTATGTGGTGTAATTACGTTATTATTTGTACCTTGTATGATACCTTGTCTTACATTATTAACACACCGGGTGATAAATAGTACATTTGTAATAACTTCATTAAAAAAAGAAGGGAATATGTCAATTATGATGCTTAAGAATTGGACCCTCCAAGAACAAACTGATGAAATCCAATTATTAATAACAGAAGAGACACGAATTGGGGATGTTAAAAAGAAGATAAGGGATTGTGAGGAATGTTTTAACAATTCGTGTCCATAAAGAACAATTCTGTTTGAATCCTGTCTGCCTCTGGGCCCTGCACTGGCAATTTAATTCTTGAACCACAGCTGCAGTGTGTCCCAGTCTCCGCCTCTGTCGCGTTAAGGGGTGTAGCTGATTAACCTTTACGGGCCCGGTCAGATTCAGGACACTGAACCAGTCGGACATTCACCAAAAACACATTAACCGTCTGGGGGTCCAGTCAGACATTCACCAAAAACGCATTAACGGCCTGGGGGTCCGTTCAGACATTCACCAAAAACGCATTAACCATCTGGGGGTCCGTTCAGACATTCACCAAAAATGCATTAACTGCCTGGGGGTCTGGTTAGATTCAGAACACTGAACTATCACGGATAACCACCCTCACCCTCGTTGCACTCAATGAGAGTTATCACAATGCAATCAAGTATGGTTTATTACAGCAACAGATAATCAGGTTCTTTTGGATTGCCGGCGATAGTGACTGTCTGCAAAGCAAGCTAGTATGCATAAAATACACAGGTGTTATAGGTGTTACAGATGTTATAGATGTTATAGATGGTACAGGTGTTATAGATGTTACAGGTGTTATAGATGTTACAGGTGTTATTGATGTTACAGGTGCGCAGCCTAGAAATAAACGCATTAAAAGGATCAAAGACTCTATAGAGATTTATAAGCAAGTATTCAGATCTCACCCAAAGGCGTCCCAATGGGGGGGGAAGAGAGGCTCAGCCCGTCGACTGATCCCAGGAGTCAGGAGGTCCTAAGGATGTTGTCCTCGGGATGGTATCTCCCCTGACGGTGGTATCTTCCCTAACATCCCCTTTCTCTTGGGCCAATTTATATTATTTTCTATCTTTTAGGTGGAGCTTGAGTGGCTTTAGTCAAGCATATCTTAGTTATGATTGGTGTAAAGTTTTCCCATCTCCGTTTAAAGTAATAGGCTCCGAGAAATTTAGAGCGCATGCTCAGTGAGGGGTGGTCGCACCTTGGAGGCGGGTAGCTTTTGGGATGGAGGTGTGTTTTGGTATTATAATGATATTATAATGAGCAAAAAGTACACTAGGGTACAGCATTTGTCAAAACATGACAGGTCTTTGGCTCAGGGTGGCAAAAAGTGCAGCTTTGTGCACAAGAACAATCGAGGCCCCACCTGATTACAGAGCCTAGCCGTGGTGTCTCCACTCCTCTCTACGCTCCGTGCTGTTCCTTAGAGCTAGCACACCAAGTTTCCCCAGCGCGATAGCATCTAAGGTTGGGAGCCTAGGGAACGCTCAGGTAATGCAGTTATGCCCTACCCTGAAAGCCTCTTCAATGCTGTACCTTTTCCTTAAAAATGTGAATGCTAGTTTTATTTTCCTAGTTACTTCAGGCATTTACACCACATAATCCACCCCGTGACTATAGTCACTCAAGCTTCACGACAGTTGGAATATGTCGGGGATATCACATACATTCTCGGATTGAGGTTTATTGAGTGTATGTACATTGTGTAGAGATGCTAAGCGTTTCATCATAAACCAGGGTTTAACGTACAAACTAATTGTCAGTATAAAACATAATACAGTGAGTATTAGCAGAACAATAACAGGGTGAAGCATCTTGTTGAAGATTCCCTTGGCAGCTGGCGACCATCCAAACAAAGTGTCCCACCAACGGTGTCTCTCATCTCTCTGCACTCTTTCCATCACTCGATGTATTTCTTGTGCATCATGATGGACAGTAATCAGAGTCTTTTGTCCATTTTCTCGGACCTGTGTCATCAGCTGCTTCAGGTCCTCATGTACCAGCAATTTCTTCACCAAGGTAAGGTTCATTCCAATAGGAGTAGGCAGCAGTTCATGAAGCAGAATATAATTAGATGCAATAAGTTGATAAGAAGTGACAGGAACTGAATATTTAAAATCACATCCTAGAATTTTGGTAAAATTGCAAACACAAACATTTGAGTGATTACTGGTATCTACCACTGTATCATCTACGACTATAGAATCACAATGAGTTCTCATGCAAACACAACCTTTCCCAATATATACAAGTACAGTTTCAAGGGTTTCATTAGGATGTATCTCAAAGTGGCAAATATTTTGCTCAATGTCAAGACAAATGTCTTGGGATTCCAGCGTGTTACTTTCACAGATGAAACCTTTTTGTTCATGCACAATACATGCATTTACATCAATTGTTTACCACTTTCCTCCCTTTTGATGGGCCCATACTTTATGCTCTTTAGGATAAAGTATAGTTCCATTATGATTGAGTCCTAATGCAATGATTGGCTCTACATTGTATACAGTGGCATTACTTATAGTAAGTATAAAGGCAACAATTTTATCATTTTCTGCATAATGGGTAAAGTTGACTAATTGCCATCATGCTTGAAATTCTTTTTCAAATTCTGAAGCATTATCCCAAATCAATTTTCGAATTTCAGTGGGCAAAGTTCCTCCTTCTCCCTCTCCAATAATAGCTGCTGCTACAGATTGTATCCATAACTGTGCTTGGATACAGCTCAAGGCAAGGGAGGTATTGCCTTGGGCTTTTCCAAGGGCATTTACAATTATTTGATGATCATTTTCCTCAATTTGTTCCCAATGGGGTAAAATATCTGATAGAAGCCATTGATTTGCTCCTAAAGCCAATAAAGATGATTTTATTGGTTGTTCCAGTTTCCTTAGGTCATCTGTAGTAGCAGTTATTCTACTTATTAAAACCTCAGCATCAATGCTATTTAATATACCTAATCCTGTCCCTAATAACCCAGTTGCATCCCGTGGCCCTCTTTTAGGGACCAACTAGGATCAAAGAGAATTTGTTGTTGAATTATGTAAGGGCCTGTATTGAAGATGGAAGGAGTTAGACCAATGGGAGGCTGAGTCGGTTCATTTTCAAATATCTGCGGAGGCAGAGGCTTCTTATCCTTTGTAGTCGATGATGTTTCTGTATTAACCATGAATTCAAATAATATTTCTGTGCCTCTGTAACCCCAAAGACAGTACACAATTATAGGTTTGGTGAAAGTAAAATTGTACCAGAATTTTGTGGTCTAGTAGAATCAGTGTATACTGTCTTAATTTCAGTCGGCCGATTATAAGAGGATTGTCTGTCCAGACATGGCTTGAAGTTCAGCCATTCTTAGAGAATCATTCCAACTCCATTCATCTTTTGAAAATATTTTGTTTCCATGTAGAACTAAAGTAGAGAGATTTAGGTCCTTTTACTTTTGAGATGTTCCAGTGACTGTGCTATACTGTGACAATACATGGTTAAATGCCATGGTGAAACACCTCAGCTCCATGCACAGCCACAGTAGCTAAGTTTCCTTTAAGGTCTGTAATTGCATCAAGGTCAGGGTAAAGCATGGCATTATTAATCCAAACTGTTGATTCGTGTCCATATACAGTTTGCTCAGGGTTCCTGTGAACACAAAAGAAAATAAAATATGCTCGGTTGTATTCAACCGGCAGGGTTAGAAAGAGGGTGAAATAGCAATCTTTGATTTCCCATGCATAGAAATATTTGGGAGTAGTTAGCACTATTACTACTGTTAGATACACAGAGGGCTTTCACTATCTCTGCCATGTTTGGAACTGCGGCAGTCAAAGGTATAGTGTTAGCATTCAACTGTCTGTAATCCACTGTAAAATGCCATTGCCTGGTTGGTTCCTTTACTGGCCACACTGGTGAATTATAAGGTGAATGGGTCCTTTTAATAATGCCTCTTTTTTCCAATTCTGTTACCACCCCGTCAATCCCCGTAAATACTGCTGCTGACAACAGATATTGCCGATCATTAATGATTTTAGCAGGGGATAAGGGTATGGATGTTTGTAACAGGCTCAGTCTCATGGTGCTTGAATCCCTTTGAAGTGTTGCGAAACTCCGACTTAGGGTTAGGGTTAGGGTTAGGGTTAGGGTTAGGGTTAGGGTTAGGGTTAGGGTTAGGGTTAGGGTTAGGGTTAGGGTTAGGGTTAGGGTTAGGGTTAGGGTTAGAGAGCCCTGAGAGACGCTGCAGAGCCACGGACGGCTCTGAGAGACACAGAATAGACCGGACAGAAGCCGGAAAACGCGGGGAATTGAAGTAATTGCGGGACATCCAAGATCGAGTTGCTACGGGAGACCAGAGGCGTCAGTGGACACCGGTAGCCGACCCTCACCATGTGGCCAGTCGGCACAGAGCAGAGGGGCGGACATCAGGACCCTGCAGCCTGTCTGACGTAACCATGGAGGCAGTGGCAGCAGCGGCTGTGCTGCTTCATTCTAGCATTCTTTTTATAAAAGGTTTATCTTGCAATGCAAAAAAGACTATTAGTCCCCAGATCGGTGTTATAACTGTTACTAACGACGACTTAGCTCTATTGCAGGGCAGGAGTGCAGAGACGCAGATTACACTGCCAAATGACCACCAGCAGGCTCTTTCACAAACCTAAGGTTGCAGCTGGCACTGCCTGCAGCCGTATAGCAGACGTTACACTCTCTTTCCTAACTAGTAATCATGTGTCTCATCCATTTGTGGTGAATGGTCAGTGGGTCAGTGGCAAAAAGAAAAGGAGGATGCCACTGACACTAACAGCATGGGTAATAGGAGTAGTATAAGTGACACAGGTGACGGTGCGAGGCGAGGCGCTCTGCCTGCTGCTCGCCTTCGCCTGACTGTGCACTGCTGCCGACGGTGCTAGAGTAAAATGTGAAGACTGCTCAGATGGCAGTGATGAGAGTGCTTGTGTGAAGAAGATCTGTGAAGAAGATGTGTGCTGAATCTGACTTTGTGTGCAACGGTGGTCAGTGTGTGCCAAACAGATGGCAGTGTGATGGGGATCTGGATTGTGAAGATGGGTCTGACGAAAGTGCTGAGCTGTGTCATATGAGAACAGTGTCATGGAAATGTGATGGTGAAAAAGCCTGTGACAGTGGAGAAGATGAAGAGAATTGTGGCGATGTGATAGAGATCCTTACTGTAAGGATGGAAGAGATGAAATTAACTGCCCTTCCTGGACCTGTAGGCCAGACCAGTTCAGATGTGAACTGTGTCCATGGGAGTAGGCAGTGCAGTGGTGTGAGAGACTGTCTGGATGGCACTGATGAAGCAAACTGTAACAATGTTATTCAGTGCTCTGGACCTGGCAAATTCAAGTGCAGAAGTGGAGAATGCATACATATCAATAAAGTGTGTAACCAGCAGAGAGACTGCAAGGACTGGGGTGATGAGCCCCTGAAGGAATGCAACATAAATGAATGTGACTGTCCAGCTGTGAAACTGTGGAGATAGTGATGAATGCCAAAACCCTGTAGTCAAATCTGTATCAACCTGAAAGGCTATCAGATGAATCCTGCTACAGGAACCTGGAAAGGGCCATACGGCAAAGCAAATTAAATAACTGTTATTTAACTTGTCAGAAGATAAAAAATAAAGTGTTTCAACAAGCAGCCACAGGAGGGAAGAATCACTGAACCCTCGATGTGAGGGACTGTACCTTGTTTTACTGACTACTGAAACAGCTGTGAGAACTGCAGAAAGGGACCCACGCATCCAGAATAAAAGGACCAGTAACTACTGAAACTTGGAGGGTTGAGTCCGCTCCTGGGAAAGTGAAACTCAAGCTAAGGGAGAACTAATATTCTGGCAACGAGGCTCTGCATGAATTAAGGATGCCAAATAAAGGGGACAAGCCTAAAGGGAGAAAAGGGAGAAGGCAAGACCGGGGCAAGACCCTCCACTGCGGTGTGTATGGTCTACCGAGGGAGGCAACCCCTATCGGTATTGACTGCCGAATGAGAGGGCCTCGACCGGACTTCTCCCACACTAAGATCAGGTTGTCCCGAGAAAATAACATAAAAAACCTCTTTTTTAAACCTATCTAAAATTGTGATTCGTTTTACAGGAGCTGGATCACCCTGACAGGCCGAACGGTAACACAAGCCTGAATCGACCCTGAAGGCGTTTGCCTATTATGATCCAGCTACATGGGCAGAAGACAGATCCTGGGGCTATAGGACCTCAGTATATATACTTAATAGAATAATTAGGTTATTAGCTGTAATAGAAATAGTTATAAATGATGAGAACTGATCTAAATGAGTTATAAAGATGAGAACTGCTTTGTATCAAAATTGCCTAGCTTTGGATTGTTTGCTAGCACAAGAAGGAGAAGTCTGTGGAAAATTTAACTTTAGTAATTACTGTTTAAAGATTGATGAAAAGGTGTTTCTTCCTAGTAACTGATAGAATGTTATGTTCTGGTTTAGGATGAGAAGAATGTTAATAATATGCTGATGTTTTAATTGTTTTTAATTGTTACAGAGCAGTGCTTACACCAAGCCAAGGACCAAGCCGAATTCAGCTTCTCACTGTCCTGCCAGCAGGCAGGCTGGGAGGAGGGCCGGACTGCTCGGGGTTAGGTTGGGCATCGGACAACAGGTGGTGAGCAATTGCATTGTGCATCACTTGTTTCGTACACATTATTACTAGTAGTACTATTATCATCATTATTGTTATTATCTTATTGTTTTTAACTCAACTCACAGGCTTCACTTTCCCATTTCTCTCTCCCATCCCAGAGAAGGAGGGGGGAGGTGAGCGAACAAACACAAACCTGGAAGGATATGGAATGGGATTTATTTTCATGGCTGCCTGGTGGACCATGGGTCAAAAGAGTGTTATTTTTATTGTTATGTGGTGTAATTACGTTATTATTTGTACCTTGTATGATACCTTGTCTTACATTATTAACACACCGGGTGATAAATAGTACATTTGTAATAACTTCATTAAAAAAAGAAGGGAATATGTCAATTATGATGCTTAAGAATTGGACCCTCCAAGAACAAACTGATGAAATCCAATTATTAATAACAGAAGAGACACGAATTGGGGATGTTAAAAAGAAGATAAGGGATTGTGAGGAATGTTTTAACAATTCGTGTCCATAAAGAACAATTCTGTTTGAATCCTGTCTGCCTCTGGGCCCTGCACTGGCAATTTAATTCTTGAACCACAGCTGCAGTGTGTCCCAGTCTCCGCCTCTGTCGCGTTAAGGGGTGTAGCTGATTAACCTTTACGGGCCCGGTCAGATTCAGGACACTGAACCAGTCGGACATTCACCAAAAACACATTAACCGTCTGGGGGTCCAGTCAGACATTCACCAAAAACGCATTAACGGCCTGGGGGTCCGTTCAGACATTCACCAAAAACGCATTAACCATCTGGGGGTCCGTTCAGACATTCACCAAAAATGCATTAACTGCCTGGGGGTCTGGTTAGATTCAGAACACTGAACTATCACGGATAACCACCCTCACCCTCGTTGCACTCAATGAGAGTTATCACAATGCAATCAAGTATGGTTTATTACAGCAACAGATAATCAGGTTCTTTTGGATTGCCGGCGATAGTGACTGTCTGCAAAGCAAGCTAGTATGCATAAAATACACAGGTGTTATAGGTGTTACAGATGTTATAGATGTTATAGATGGTACAGGTGTTATAGATGTTACAGGTGTTATAGATGTTACAGGTGTTATTGATGTTACAGGTGCGCAGCCTAGAAATAAACGCATTAAAAGGATCAAAGACTCTATAGAGATTTATAAGCAAGTATTCAGATCTCACCCAAAGGCGTCCCAATGGGGGGGGAAGAGAGGCTCAGCCCGTCGACTGATCCCAGGAGTCAGGAGGTCCTAAGGATGTTGTCCTCGGGATGGTATCTCCCCTGACGGTGGTATCTTCCCTAACATCCCCTTTCTCTTGGGCCAATTTATATTATTTTCTATCTTTTAGGTGGAGCTTGAGTGGCTTTAGTCAAGCATATCTTAGTTATGATTGGTGTAAAGTTTTCCCATCTCCGTTTAAAGTAATAGGCTCCGAGAAATTTAGAGCGCATGCTCAGTGAGGGGTGGTCGCACCTTGGAGGCGGGTAGCTTTTGGGATGGAGGTGTGTTTTGGTATTATAATGATATTATAATGAGCAAAAAGTACACTAGGGTACAGCATTTGTCAAAACATGACAGGTCTTTGGCTCAGGGTGGCAAAAAGTGCAGCTTTGTGCACAAGAACAATCGAGGCCCCACCTGATTACAGAGCCTAGCCGTGGTGTCTCCACTCCTCTCTACGCTCCGTGCTGTTCCTTAGAGCTAGCACACCAAGTTTCCCCAGCGCGATAGCATCTAAGGTTGGGAGCCTAGGGAACGCTCAGGTAATGCAGTTATGCCCTACCCTGAAAGCCTCTTCAATGCTGTACCTTTTCCTTAAAAATGTGAATGCTAGTTTTATTTTCCTAGTTACTTCAGGCATTTACACCACATAATCCACCCCGTGACTATAGTCACTCAAGCTTCACGACAGTTGGAATATGTCGGGGATATCACATACATTCTCGGATTGAGGTTTATTGAGTGTATGTACATTGTGTAGAGATGCTAAGCGTTTCATCATAAACCAGGGTTTAACGTACAAACTAATTGTCAGTATAAAACATAATACAGTGAGTATTAGCAGAACAATAACAGGGTGAAGCATCTTGTTGAAGATTCCCTTGGCAGCTGGCGACCATCCAAACAAAGTGTCCCACCAACGGTGTCTCTCATCTCTCTGCACTCTTTCCATCACTCGATGTATTTCTTGTGCATCATGATGGACAGTAATCAGAGTCTTTTGTCCATTTTCTCGGACCTGTGTCATCAGCTGCTTCAGGTCCTCATGTACCAGCAATTTCTTCACCAAGGTAAGGTTCATTCCAATAGGAGTAGGCAGCAGTTCATGAAGCAGAATATAATTAGATGCAATAAGTTGATAAGAAGTGACAGGAACTGAATATTTAAAATCACATCCTAGAATTTTGGTAAAATTGCAAACACAAACATTTGAGTGATTACTGGTATCTACCACTGTATCATCTACGACTATAGAATCACAATGAGTTCTCATGCAAACACAACCTTTCCCAATATATACAAGTACAGTTTCAAGGGTTTCATTAGGATGTATCTCAAAGTGGCAAATATTTTGCTCAATGTCAAGACAAATGTCTTGGGATTCCAGCGTGTTACTTTCACAGATGAAACCTTTTTGTTCATGCACAATACATGCATTTACATCAATTGTTTACCACTTTCCTCCCTTTTGATGGGCCCATACTTTATGC
This sequence comes from Aythya ferina, assembly GCF_964211825.1. Classification (NCBI taxonomy): domain Eukaryota; kingdom Metazoa; phylum Chordata; class Aves; order Anseriformes; family Anatidae; genus Aythya; species Aythya ferina. The sequence continues at coordinate 8,621 of NW_028181288.1, read as the reverse complement.
TCTTTAGGATAAAGTATAGTTCCATTATGATTGAGTCCTAATGCAATGATTGGCTCTACATTGTATACAGTGGCATTACTTATAGTAAGTATAAAGGCAACAATTTTATCATTTTCTGCATAATGGGTAAAGTTGACTAATTGCCATCATGCTTGAAATTCTTTTTCAAATTCTGAAGCATTATCCCAAATCAATTTTCGAATTTCAGTGGGCAAAGTTCCTCCTTCTCCCTCTCCAATAATAGCTGCTGCTACAGATTGTATCCATAACTGTGCTTGGATACAGCTCAAGGCAAGGGAGGTATTGCCTTGGGCTTTTCCAAGGGCATTTACAATTATTTGATGATCATTTTCCTCAATTTGTTCCCAATGGGGTAAAATATCTGATAGAAGCCATTGATTTGCTCCTAAAGCCAATAAAGATGATTTTATTGGTTGTTCCAGTTTCCTTAGGTCATCTGTAGTAGCAGTTATTCTACTTATTAAAACCTCAGCATCAATGCTATTTAATATACCTAATCCTGTCCCTAATAACCCAGTTGCATCCCGTGGCCCTCTTTTAGGGACCAACTAGGATCAAAGAGAATTTGTTGTTGAATTATGTAAGGGCCTGTATTGAAGATGGAAGGAGTTAGACCAATGGGAGGCTGAGTCGGTTCATTTTCAAATATCTGCGGAGGCAGAGGCTTCTTATCCTTTGTAGTCGATGATGTTTCTGTATTAACCATGAATTCAAATAATATTTCTGTGCCTCTGTAACCCCAAAGACAGTACACAATTATAGGTTTGGTGAAAGTAAAATTGTACCAGAATTTTGTGGTCTAGTAGAATCAGTGTATACTGTCTTAATTTCAGTCGGCCGATTATAAGAGGATTGTCTGTCCAGACATGGCTTGAAGTTCAGCCATTCTTAGAGAATCATTCCAACTCCATTCATCTTTTGAAAATATTTTGTTTCCATGTAGAACTAAAGTAGAGAGATTTAGGTCCTTTTACTTTTGAGATGTTCCAGTGACTGTGCTATACTGTGACAATACATGGTTAAATGCCATGGTGAAACACCTCAGCTCCATGCACAGCCACAGTAGCTAAGTTTCCTTTAAGGTCTGTAATTGCATCAAGGTCAGGGTAAAGCATGGCATTATTAATCCAAACTGTTGATTCGTGTCCATATACAGTTTGCTCAGGGTTCCTGTGAACACAAAAGAAAATAAAATATGCTCGGTTGTATTCAACCGGCAGGGTTAGAAAGAGGGTGAAATAGCAATCTTTGATTTCCCATGCATAGAAATATTTGGGAGTAGTTAGCACTATTACTACTGTTAGATACACAGAGGGCTTTCACTATCTCTGCCATGTTTGGAACTGCGGCAGTCAAAGGTATAGTGTTAGCATTCAACTGTCTGTAATCCACTGTAAAATGCCATTGCCTGGTTGGTTCCTTTACTGGCCACACTGGTGAATTATAAGGTGAATGGGTCCTTTTAATAATGCCTCTTTTTTCCAATTCTGTTACCACCCCGTCAATCCCCGTAAATACTGCTGCTGACAACAGATATTGCCGATCATTAATGATTTTAGCAGGGGATAAGGGTATGGATGTTTGTAACAGGCTCAGTCTCATGGTGCTTGAATCCCTTTGAAGTGTTGCGAAACTCCGACTTAGGGTTAGGGTTAGGGTTAGGGTTAGGGGTTAGGGTTAGGGTTAGGGTTAGGGTTAGGGTTAGGGTTAGGGTTAGGGTTAGGGTTAGGGTTAGGGTTAGAGAGCCCTGAGAGACGCTGCAGAGCCACGGACGGCTCTGAGAGACACAGAATAGACCGGACAGAAGCCGGAAAACGCGGGGAATTGAAGTAATTGCGGGACATCCAAGATCGAGTTGCTACGGGAGACCAGAGGCGTCAGTGGACACCGGTAGCCGACCCTCACCATGTGGCCAGTCGGCACAGAGCAGAGGGGCGGACATCAGGACCCTGCAGCCTGTCTGACGTAACCATGGAGGCAGTGGCAGCAGCGGCTGTGCTGCTTCATTCTAGCATTCTTTTTATAAAAGGTTTATCTTGCAATGCAAAAAAGACTATTAGTCCCCAGATCGGTGTTATAACTGTTACTAACGACGACTTAGCTCTATTGCAGGGCAGGAGTGCAGAGACGCAGATTACACTGCCAAATGACCACCAGCAGGCTCTTTCACAAACCTAAGGTTGCAGCTGGCACTGCCTGCAGCCGTATAGCAGACGTTACACTCTCTTTCCTAACTAGTAATCATGTGTCTCATCCATTTGTGGTGAATGGTCAGTGGGTCAGTGGCAAAAAGAAAAGGAGGATGCCACTGACACTAACAGCATGGGTAATAGGAGTAGTATAAGTGACACAGGTGACGGTGCGAGGCGAGGCGCTCTGCCTGCTGCTCGCCTTCGCCTGACTGTGCACTGCTGCCGACGGTGCTAGAGTAAAATGTGAAGACTGCTCAGATGGCAGTGATGAGAGTGCTTGTGTGAAGAAGATCTGTGAAGAAGATGTGTGCTGAATCTGACTTTGTGTGCAACGGTGGTCAGTGTGTGCCAAACAGATGGCAGTGTGATGGGGATCTGGATTGTGAAGATGGGTCTGACGAAAGTGCTGAGCTGTGTCATATGAGAACAGTGTCATGGAAATGTGATGGTGAAAAAGCCTGTGACAGTGGAGAAGATGAAGAGAATTGTGGCGATGTGATAGAGATCCTTACTGTAAGGATGGAAGAGATGAAATTAACTGCCCTTCCTGGACCTGTAGGCCAGACCAGTTCAGATGTGAACTGTGTCCATGGGAGTAGGCAGTGCAGTGGTGTGAGAGACTGTCTGGATGGCACTGATGAAGCAAACTGTAACAATGTTATTCAGTGCTCTGGACCTGGCAAATTCAAGTGCAGAAGTGGAGAATGCATACATATCAATAAAGTGTGTAACCAGCAGAGAGACTGCAAGGACTGGGGTGATGAGCCCCTGAAGGAATGCAACATAAATGAATGTGACTGTCCAGCTGTGAAACTGTGGAGATAGTGATGAATGCCAAAACCCTGTAGTCAAATCTGTATCAACCTGAAAGGCTATCAGATGAATCCTGCTACAGGAACCTGGAAAGGGCCATACGGCAAAGCAAATTAAATAACTGTTATTTAACTTGTCAGAAGATAAAAAATAAAGTGTTTCAACAAGCAGCCACAGGAGGGAAGAATCACTGAACCCTCGATGTGAGGGACTGTACCTTGTTTTACTGACTACTGAAACAGCTGTGAGAACTGCAGAAAGGGACCCACGCATCCAGAATAAAAGGACCAGTAACTACTGAAACTTGGAGGGTTGAGTCCGCTCCTGGGAAAGTGAAACTCAAGCTAAGGGAGAACTAATATTCTGGCAACGAGGCTCTGCATGAATTAAGGATGCCAAATAAAGGGGACAAGCCTAAAGGGAGAAAAGGGAGAAGGCAAGACCGGGGCAAGACCCTCCACTGCGGTGTGTATGGTCTACCGAGGGAGGCAACCCCTATCGGTATTGACTGCCGAATGAGAGGGCCTCGACCGGACTTCTCCCACACTAAGATCAGGTTGTCCCGAGAAAATAACATAAAAAACCTCTTTTTTAAACCTATCTAAAATTGTGATTCGTTTTACAGGAGCTGGATCACCCTGACAGGCCGAACGGTAACACAAGCCTGAATCGACCCTGAAGGCGTTTGCCTATTATGATCCAGCTACATGGGCAGAAGACAGATCCTGGGGCTATAGGACCTCAGTATATATACTTAATAGAATAATTAGGTTATTAGCTGTAATAGAAATAGTTATAAATGATGAGAACTGATCTAAATGAGTTATAAAGATGAGAACTGCTTTGTATCAAAATTGCCTAGCTTTGGATTGTTTGCTAGCACAAGAAGGAGAAGTCTGTGGAAAATTTAACTTTAGTAATTACTGTTTAAAGATTGATGAAAAGGTGTTTCTTCCTAGTAACTGATAGAATGTTATGTTCTGGTTTAGGATGAGAAGAATGTTAATAATATGCTGATGTTTTAATTGTTTTTAATTGTTACAGAGCAGTGCTTACACCAAGCCAAGGACCAAGCCGAATTCAGCTTCTCACTGTCCTGCCAGCAGGCAGGCTGGGAGGAGGGCCGGACTGCTCGGGGTTAGGTTGGGCATCGGACAACAGGTGGTGAGCAATTGCATTGTGCATCACTTGTTTCGTACACATTATTACTAGTAGTACTATTATCATCATTATTGTTATTATCTTATTGTTTTTAACTCAACTCACAGGCTTCACTTTCCCATTTCTCTCTCCCATCCCAGAGAAGGAGGGGGGAGGTGAGCGAACAAACACAAACCTGGAAGGATATGGAATGGGATTTATTTTCATGGCTGCCTGGTGGACCATGGGTCAAAAGAGTGTTATTTTTATTGTTATGTGGTGTAATTACGTTATTATTTGTACCTTGTATGATACCTTGTCTTACATTATTAACACACCGGGTGATAAATAGTACATTTGTAATAACTTCATTAAAAAAAGAAGGGAATATGTCAATTATGATGCTTAAGAATTGGACCCTCCAAGAACAAACTGATGAAATCCAATTATTAATAACAGAAGAGACACGAATTGGGGATGTTAAAAAGAAGATAAGGGATTGTGAGGAATGTTTTAACAATTCGTGTCCATAAAGAACAATTCTGTTTGAATCCTGTCTGCCTCTGGGCCCTGCACTGGCAATTTAATTCTTGAACCACAGCTGCAGTGTGTCCCAGTCTCCGCCTCTGTCGCGTTAAGGGGTGTAGCTGATTAACCTTTACGGGCCCGGTCAGATTCAGGACACTGAACCAGTCGGACATTCACCAAAAACACATTAACCGTCTGGGGGTCCAGTCAGACATTCACCAAAAACGCATTAACGGCCTGGGGGTCCGTTCAGACATTCACCAAAAACGCATTAACCATCTGGGGGTCCGTTCAGACATTCACCAAAAATGCATTAACTGCCTGGGGGTCTGGTTAGATTCAGAACACTGAACTATCACGGATAACCACCCTCACCCTCGTTGCACTCAATGAGAGTTATCACAATGCAATCAAGTATGGTTTATTACAGCAACAGATAATCAGGTTCTTTTGGATTGCCGGCGATAGTGACTGTCTGCAAAGCAAGCTAGTATGCATAAAATACACAGGTGTTATAGGTGTTACAGATGTTATAGATGTTATAGATGGTACAGGTGTTATAGATGTTACAGGTGTTATAGATGTTACAGGTGTTATTGATGTTACAGGTGCGCAGCCTAGAAATAAACGCATTAAAAGGATCAAAGACTCTATAGAGATTTATAAGCAAGTATTCAGATCTCACCCAAAGGCGTCCCAATGGGGGGGGAAGAGAGGCTCAGCCCGTCGACTGATCCCAGGAGTCAGGAGGTCCTAAGGATGTTGTCCTCGGGATGGTATCTCCCCTGACGGTGGTATCTTCCCTAACATCCCCTTTCTCTTGGGCCAATTTATATTATTTTCTATCTTTTAGGTGGAGCTTGAGTGGCTTTAGTCAAGCATATCTTAGTTATGATTGGTGTAAAGTTTTCCCATCTCCGTTTAAAGTAATAGGCTCCGAGAAATTTAGAGCGCATGCTCAGTGAGGGGTGGTCGCACCTTGGAGGCGGGTAGCTTTTGGGATGGAGGTGTGTTTTGGTATTATAATGATATTATAATGAGCAAAAAGTACACTAGGGTACAGCATTTGTCAAAACATGACAGGTCTTTGGCTCAGGGTGGCAAAAAGTGCAGCTTTGTGCACAAGAACAATCGAGGCCCCACCTGATTACAGAGCCTAGCCGTGGTGTCTCCACTCCTCTCTACGCTCCGTGCTGTTCCTTAGAGCTAGCACACCAAGTTTCCCCAGCGCGATAGCATCTAAGGTTGGGAGCCTAGGGAACGCTCAGGTAATGCAGTTATGCCCTACCCTGAAAGCCTCTTCAATGCTGTACCTTTTCCTTAAAAATGTGAATGCTAGTTTTATTTTCCTAGTTACTTCAGGCATTTACACCACATAATCCACCCCGTGACTATAGTCACTCAAGCTTCACGACAGTTGGAATATGTCGGGGATATCACATACATTCTCGGATTGAGGTTTATTGAGTGTATGTACATTGTGTAGAGATGCTAAGCGTTTCATCATAAACCAGGGTTTAACGTACAAACTAATTGTCAGTATAAAACATAATACAGTGAGTATTAGCAGAACAATAACAGGGTGAAGCATCTTGTTGAAGATTCCCTTGGCAGCTGGCGACCATCCAAACAAAGTGTCCCACCAACGGTGTCTCTCATCTCTCTGCACTCTTTCCATCACTCGATGTATTTCTTGTGCATCATGATGGACAGTAATCAGAGTCTTTTGTCCATTTTCTCGGACCTGTGTCATCAGCTGCTTCAGGTCCTCATGTACCAGCAATTTCTTCACCAAGGTAAGGTTCATTCCAATAGGAGTAGGCAGCAGTTCATGAAGCAGAATATAATTAGATGCAATAAGTTGATAAGAAGTGACAGGAACTGAATATTTAAAATCACATCCTAGAATTTTGGTAAAATTGCAAACACAAACATTTGAGTGATTACTGGTATCTACCACTGTATCATCTACGACTATAGAATCACAATGAGTTCTCATGCAAACACAACCTTTCCCAATATATACAAGTACAGTTTCAAGGGTTTCATTAGGATGTATCTCAAAGTGGCAAATATTTTGCTCAATGTCAAGACAAATGTCTTGGGATTCCAGCGTGTTACTTTCACAGATGAAACCTTTTTGTTCATGCACAATACATGCATTTACATCAATTGTTTACCACTTTCCTCCCTTTTGATGGGCCCATACTTTATGCTCTTTAGGATAAAGTATAGTTCCATTATGATTGAGTCCTAATGCAATGATTGGCTCTACATTGTATACAGTGGCATTACTTATAGTAAGTATAAAGGCAACAATTTTATCATTTTCTGCATAATGGGTAAAGTTGACTAATTGCCATCATGCTTGAAATTCTTTTTCAAATTCTGAAGCATTATCCCAAATCAATTTTCGAATTTCAGTGGGCAAAGTTCCTCCTTCTCCCTCTCCAATAATAGCTGCTGCTACAGATTGTATCCATAACTGTGCTTGGATACAGCTCAAGGCAAGGGAGGTATTGCCTTGGGCTTTTCCAAGGGCATTTACAATTATTTGATGATCATTTTCCTCAATTTGTTCCCAATGGGGTAAAATATCTGATAGAAGCCATTGATTTGCTCCTAAAGCCAATAAAGATGATTTTATTGGTTGTTCCAGTTTCCTTAGGTCATCTGTAGTAGCAGTTATTCTACTTATTAAAACCTCAGCATCAATGCTATTTAATATACCTAATCCTGTCCCTAATAACCCAGTTGCATCCCGTGGCCCTCTTTTAGGGACCAACTAGGATCAAAGAGAATTTGTTGTTGAATTATGTAAGGGCCTGTATTGAAGATGGAAGGAGTTAGACCAATGGGAGGCTGAGTCGGTTCATTTTCAAATATCTGCGGAGGCAGAGGCTTCTTATCCTTTGTAGTCGATGATGTTTCTGTATTAACCATGAATTCAAATAATATTTCTGTGCCTCTGTAACCCCAAAGACAGTACACAATTATAGGTTTGGTGAAAGTAAAATTGTACCAGAATTTTGTGGTCTAGTAGAATCAGTGTATACTGTCTTAATTTCAGTCGGCCGATTATAAGAGGATTGTCTGTCCAGACATGGCTTGAAGTTCAGCCATTCTTAGAGAATCATTCCAACTCCATTCATCTTTTGAAAATATTTTGTTTCCATGTAGAACTAAAGTAGAGAGATTTAGGTCCTTTTACTTTTGAGATGTTCCAGTGACTGTGCTATACTGTGACAATACATGGTTAAATGCCATGGTGAAACACCTCAGCTCCATGCACAGCCACAGTAGCTAAGTTTCCTTTAAGGTCTGTAATTGCATCAAGGTCAGGGTAAAGCATGGCATTATTAATCCAAACTGTTGATTCGTGTCCATATACAGTTTGCTCAGGGTTCCTGTGAACACAAAAGAAAATAAAATATGCTCGGTTGTATTCAACCGGCAGGGTTAGAAAGAGGGTGAAATAGCAATCTTTGATTTCCCATGCATAGAAATATTTGGGAGTAGTTAGCACTATTACTACTGTTAGATACACAGAGGGCTTTCACTATCTCTGCCATGTTTGGAACTGCGGCAGTCAAAGGTATAGTGTTAGCATTCAACTGTCTGTAATCCACTGTAAAATGCCATTGCCTGGTTGGTTCCTTTACTGGCCACACTGGTGAATTATAAGGTGAATGGGTCCTTTTAATAATGCCTCTTTTTTCCAATTCTGTTACCACCCCGTCAATCCCCGTAAATACTGCTGCTGACAACAGATATTGCCGATCATTAATGATTTTAGCAGGGGATAAGGGTATGGATGTTTGTAACAGGCTCAGTCTCATGGTGCTTGAATCCCTTTGAAGTGTTGCGAAACTCCGACTTAGGGTTAGGGTTAGGGTTAGGGTTAGGGGTTAGGGTTAGGGTTAGGGT
>NW_028181289.1:0-108736 GCF_964211825.1 Aythya ferina | reverse complement strand
AACCCTAACCCTAACCCTAACCCTAACCCTAACCCTAACCCTAACCCTAACCCTAACCCTAACCCTAACCCTAACCCTAACCCTAACCCTAACCCTAACCCTAACCCTAACCCTAACCCTAACCCTAACCCTAACCCTAACCCTAACCCTAACCCTAACCCTAACCCTAACCCTAACCCTAACCCTAACCCTAACCCTAACCCTAACCCTAACCCTAACCCTAACCCTAACCCTAACCCTAACCCTAACCCTAACCCTAACCCTAACCCTAACCCTAACCCTAACCCTAACCCTAACCCTAACCCTAACCCTAACCCTAACCCTAACCCTAACCCTAACCCTAACCCTAACCCTAACCCTAACCCTAACCCTAACCCTAACCCTAACCCTAACCCTAACCCTAACCCTAACCCTAACCCTAACCCTAACCCTAACCCTAACCCTAACCCTAACCCTAACCCTAACCCTAACCCTAACCCTAACCCTAACCCTAACCCTAACCCTAACCCTAACCCTAACCCTAACCCTAACCCTAACCCTAACCCTAACCCTAACCCTAACCCTAACCCTAACCCTAACCCTAACCCTAACCCTAACCCTAACCCTAACCCTAACCCTAACCCTAACCCTAACCCTAACCCTAACCCTAACCCTAACCCTAACCCTAACCCTAACCCTAACCCTAACCCTAACCCTAACCCTAACCCTAACCCTAACCCTAACCCTAACCCTAACCCTAACCCTAACCCTAACCCTAACCCTAACCCTAACCCTAACCCTAACCCCTAACCCTAACCCTAACCCTAACCCTAACCCTAACCCTAACCCTAACCCTAACCCTAACCCTAACCCTAACCCTAACCCTAACCCTAACCCTAACCCTAACCCTAACCCTAACCCTAACCCTAACCCTAACCCTAACCCTAACCCTAACCCTACCCCCAACCCCTAACCCCTACCCCAACCTCTAACCCTAACCCTAACCACTAACCCGAACCCTAGTTCCCGAGAACTACGTTTCCCGGTAAGCTCTCGGCACCCAACATGGCCTCCCGGAAGTCCGGAGTCCCAGAACTACATCTCCCGGCATGCTCTGGGCAACAAATATTGCTTCCCAGACGTTCAGAGTCTCAGAACTACTTTTCCCAGCATGCTCTTAGCACAAAACATGGCCAAACAGAAGCCCGGTGCCGGAAAACTGCGCCTACCAGCATTCCCCAGGCAGCTGGCTTGACCAATCACAGGCCGATTGTTCGAGAAATACATTTACCAGCACTCACTGTAACCCAAGCACTTATTGCCGTTTCAAAAAAGCCTCAAGCCCTAACACTAAAAAACTTCGAAACCTCTACAGGCATAACCCAAACTATTTACCACACTAAACCCCTGAAGTCCTATGCCTAAAAGCCCTAACCCAAACACTTACGATGCTCAAAACCCATACCCAAAACATTAGGATTCTCAAAGCCCTATAGAACACTTGAAGCCCTGATTCAAAGATCGAAGCCGAAATTCCTTTAAGTGGTATATTCTTTATTGCAGCGCTGGATGCACGGGGGATCTCTCCTCCTATCGTGCATACCTAAAGCGGAAAGCAGTCTTGAATTTATACAATCAATCAATATTCTACAAGCACCTATACATATGCATTACCTATCCCCGCCTTCCCTCGCTTCTCATGCTAATTAGACTTTTGGCACCTTGCGCCTGCGTAGAGCCTTCCAAGAATTGTGGGCAGGGGTCTTTGGGACGTGGGCAGGGGTCTCTGGGAGGAAGACCCCGAGTCTTCCTCACAGTGTACTTTTCACCTTTGGTCAGGAATCTGCTGAATTGGCATGTTTCTTAATTGCGAGAGCTGGTTGTTGCCAATTCTTCCGTTTGTTGTATCTTTATAATGAATTCCAATGTCCAGTTTTGAGATTTATAGTCCTTACGTTTGTTTCTCTGTCCGTCTGCCGCTTCCTTATCATGAGTTTCAGTGTCTTGTTTCGAGATATACAGTCCATGTCTGGGGATTGTCCTTGCCTCCCCAGTGCCTCCCCAATGCCTCCCCAATACCTCCTTAATCAATCCCCCCTTTTCTTTTCCCATGCAAATTCTTTTGCATCAGATACTTTCATTATTTACAGTAACCCAACAAAGCAGGCATCTAAACAACATGCACACAAATATTCCTAATACTACTAATGCGATTAGAGCAATGAACACTTGTTTCAACCATTGAAAATTGGGCAACCAGGAGGTTAACTTATTCCATATTTCACTAAAACTCCACGAAAGATCATCTTTACTGATATCATGTAGGATCCTTGTCTGCTTCCATATTTCTTCCAGGTCGGTAGAGTTCCTTCCACTCTAATCTACATACATACAACAACTTGTGTTTATTACTGTACAGACTCCCCCTTGAGTGGCCAGTAACAAGTCTAGGGTCATCCGATTTTGTAATACTACCTGTGATAAACTAGATATCTCTTCTTGTTGAGCCTTTATAGCATACAGAGTTTTGTTTTCTAACTTCTCTATAATTGCAGAAATATTAACTATTGCCTTTTCCAATTCACTCACTCCTAACCATGGGATAAACCATCACACAAAACTATGAAAAGGGGTGTGTCTCTCTACCAATGTATTGTTAATTTTTCATCTGATTCTCCGGATATGATTTCTCAAGTAACCTCGAGGCACTACATCATGTACTGTCATATTGGGGACTACCGCTCCAAGAGTGCAAGTTCCCTTCCAATTCTCAGGCAAGACCTTACGGGCTGTATCATTGCATAGCCAATACCACCCTTTTCCTTCTGGAACTGGCCAGCTGGTTGAATTTGCCCAGCCGCTAGTCGTACTAATATCAATTGTTCGATTACAAGATGTCTGATTTCCCACATAAGTAGTATCCGTATTTATACAATCCTGTTTCCCCATACCCCTAGGTGGGTTACACCTTTGTAAACATACATAGTAAGATTCCAACAGCACAAAGCTACTCACTTCTAGTTCCAAAACTTCTTCATATTTTTGACCCCAGGATGTGTTTTCCCACAAATTAGTCCAAGATAAGTTTGCAGGCAAGGGAATCCCAATTAACGATACACCCTTATTCCCATGCTGTGGCAGATGGGTGCATACCCAACAGTTCGTCTTATTAGTTACTTGAGAAATTGTTTGTATTAAGGTCAGGTGTAAGTTCTCATCCCAAGTTGCCCACCCCGAATCCGAGAACCGCACCCCTGCAATCATTAGGATCTGGAAAACCGTAATTTTGTTGGTCCAATTGGAGTGGTGGTCCATATCCTCGCCGGGACCTTCTTCACCCTTGAATTGTGGATCCAAGCTGCTTGCTTCTTAATCTTAATGGCAGTGTGTGTTGTCAGTAATACTTGGTATGGTCCCATCCACTTTCCTTCCATTTTTCCTGTAGGGGTTGTCCTGAAAAAGTCTTTATATATATATATAATTCCCGAGCTTAAAGGGGTGGATTGGTTGATCCAACCCTCTAGCCCTGGTCCCTAAAACAAATTTATGTACTTTATTTAATTGTTTCTGAAGTTCAGTTATATAAGCATATAAATATTCTGATCCTAACTGCGTTAGGTCCTCTCCACTAAATAGAAATTGCTATGGCCTTCCATATAAGATTTTGAAGGGACTCAAATTCCCTTTTATTCTAGGTTTAACTCTAATTCCAAGTAATGCTAAAGGGAGGGATTGAGGCCATGACAAATTAGCTTCTTATCCAATTTTAGCTATTTATTGTTTAATTAAATGGTTCATTTTTTTCTACCTGTCCACTTGCCTGTGGTCTATAAGGAGTATGCAGTTGCCAATCTATCTTTAGAATCTTACTTATCTGTTGTACCACTTGTGCACAAAAATGTGAACCTCTATCAGAAGACATTGCTACTAGAATCCCAAAGCACGGTATTATTTCATTTAACAAGACTTTAACCACTTCTCTTGCTTTGGTTGTTCGACAGGGAAAGGCTTCAGGCCTTCCTGAAAACGTGTCAGTCAGAACCAGTAAATAATGATACCCCCCTTTTCTAGGGAGTTCTGAAAAATCAATTTGCCACTGTTGCCCCGAATAATTTCCTTTACCGATTATTCCAAATTTTATTCTATTCTTGGTATTGGGGTTATTGTGTAAGCAAATGCTACATTGTTGAGTTATTTGTTTTATCATATCGTCCCACTAATGTCTGACTCAGGCTCTTATGCAGTGTGCCAGCTCCCCAGTGCGTTTTATTGTGTTCTGTAAGAACTATGGGCCATGTCAAACTAGAGGGTATTACTATGTGGTTATCTTTTAAATATACTCATCCATCTGGTTTCATTTTACCTTTCAAATCTTCAATTAATTTTAAGTCTTCTTTTGTATAATTTGGATATAGTTTGGATTTTACCGTCTGGTATCAAAGACAATGCCTTCACCTCAGTTATTTCAGCTGCCTGCTTAGCCTCTGCCAATCGATTTTCCAATTTCAAAATCGGTGTTCCCCTTTTGGTGTCCCTGACAATGCATGATAGCTACTTTTTCTGGTTGTTTTACAGCCTCTAACAATTTTAAAATTTCTTCAGCATACTTTATGTGTTTTCACTGAGCGGTCAGCAATCCATGTTCTTTCCAAATTGCTCCATGAGCATGTACCATGCTGAATGTATATTTAGAATCTGTCCAAATATTTACCCTTTTTCCTGCTGCCAGTTCCAATGCTCTCGTGAGAGCAACTATCTCCGCCTTTTGAGCTGATGTTCCAGGGGGTAAAGGCTTAGACCTGCTGAGTAGTTGTTATAGCATATCCAGCTTTACGTTGTCTTTGCGTAACAAAACTGCTCCCATCCGTGAACCAAGTTTCTTCCGCATCTTCCATGGGCTCCTCCTTAAGGTCTGGTCGGCTGGAATACACAGTCTCTAGAGTTTCTAAACAATCGTGAATCACAGCTTGTGCCGGAGCATCACTAAGAAAAGAGGCTAGATTCACAATATTAGTTATCACAATTTCCACGTTGTCCTGTTCTACCAATATTGCTTGATATTTCAAAATCATCAATTCTTGTTTAAGTTGTTTAAAGACTTTTTGTGCTTCTCCAGTCCAGACTAACTTTGACTGGTTAATCTTTATCAATTCACATAGAGGCTTTACCAATAGTCCATAATTATAAATCCAAAGGCGACACCAACCTGTCATTCCTAAAAAGCTTTGTAGCTCCTTTACCATTTGAGGTTCTGGAGTCTGGCAAATGACTTCCTTATGTTCAGTTCCTAGTTCTCGTTGTCCTTCCGAAATGTCAAATCCCAGATAGGTCACACTTTGTTGAGCCAGCTGGACTTTCTGTCAAGAGACTTGATATCCATTTAAACCCAGAAAATTAAGACGACTTATAGTCCATTGAATACAACTCCCTTTAGTCTCGGTAGCTATTAAGAGATCATCTACATATTGTAACAAAGCACCTTCAGTGTCTGGAGGCATCCATGTTTCGAGTTTCCTTGCTAATTGGTTTCCAAAAATAGTGGGGCTATTCTTGAATCCTTGAGGTAGTAATGTCCACGTAAGCTGCGTCTTTCTGCCTGAATCGGGATTTTCCCATTCAAAGGTGAATAGGTTTTGGCTTTCTGTGGCTAAGCCTAGGCAGAAGAAGGCATCTTTTAAATCCAGTACGGTAAACCAGACTTGACTATTCTTTAATTTAGTCAGCAAAGTATAAGGGTTTGCCACTACTGGATGTATATGCTCAATGATTTTATTTATGGCCCTCAAATCCTGAACTAGCCTATAGCTTTTTCATCTGCCTTTTTAATTGGCAATATGGGTGCATTGTATTCTGATTCGCATTCAATCAATAATCCATACTGTAAAAATTTATTAATTATCTCTTTAATTCCTTTCCTATCTTCTATCCTCAAAGGATATTACTTAACCTTAACGGGTTTCTCTCCTGGCTTTAATTTAATAATTATTAAGGTCACATTTTTAGCTCTTCCAGGGACTTCGGTAGCCCAAACTCCTGGACATACTTGATCTGTGATCTCTAAAGGTATTTCACTTTTAGGGTCAGTTTGTATTAGTGCCAAGCTTAACACATTTGTTAGTTGTTCTTCTCCTATTCTTAATTCCATTTTCCCTTTTTCAAAGACAATTTCTGCTCCTACTTGCTCTAATAAATCTCTACCTAAGAGTGCCCATGAGGAGCTAGGCATATATAAAAATCTGTGTATGCCCCATTGTTTCCCTAACTTGTACTTCAAAGGTTCACAAAAATAAGTCTTTTCGGTTACACCTTGTCCTGGTTTCAATTAGAACAGAGTTAATTTTCTTCCTAGTAGCTGGTAGAATGCTATGTTTTGGCTTAGGATGAGAAGAGTGCTGATAACACCCTAATGTTTTAATTGTTGCAGAGCAGTGCTTATACCAAGCCAAGGACATCTCAGCTTCTTGCTCTGTCCTGCCAGTGGGCAGGCTGAGGGTGCAGTAAGAGCTGAGAGGGGACAGACCCAGGACAGCTGACCCAAACTAGCCAAAGGGGTATTCCATGCCATCTGACGTCATGCTAAACAATATATAGGGGTGGCTAGCCGGGGGCCGAACTGCTCGGGGTTAGGCTGGGCATCGGTCAGCGGGTGGTGAGCAATTGCATTGTGCATCACTTGTTTGTACACATTATTAGTAGTAGTACTATTATCATCATCATCATCATCATCATCATATAATTATTATTATTATTATTATTATTATTATTATTATTATTATTATTATTATTATTATTTTGTCTTATTAAACTGTCTTTATCTCAACTCACAGGCTTCACTTTCCATTTCTCTCCCCCGTCCCAGAGAGGGAGGGGGAGGGGGAGCGAACAGCTGCGTGGTGTCCAGCTGCCGGCCGGGTTAAACCAGAACACACCTTTTACCCTAACATAATAATTCTGTGAAGGCATTAATGCTTGATTTAGAACTGAATACGTTGCCCCATATCAATATGCAATTTCACTTCCATTCCTCCCCTAGCTTCATTATAACCAGTGGAGGATCCGCTAGGGTAGATTCCCCAGGTCCCCATTATTCCTGTTGAAATCAGGGGTCAATTACCCTAGGAAAAGGCTAGTCAATTTGTCCTCCGAAGCCAGGTCCAAACCGTTTTGTTTTATTTATTTATTTATTTATTTATTTATTTTCATTACATTTCAGAGTTGGTCCAAAAATTCCATAGGGGTTTCTTTTAGACCTTGTTGGAAGCATATTCTCAATTCCCAATTCATCCAGGTTTTAGTATTTACTTAACCGTTCATAATTTTCAGGATGATTCGGGTCTTAGTGGGGGTCGGTCAGGGGAATGCAATTGTCCACAGTTCCCTGAGCGGTCCCATCGGCAATCTGAGCTCGCACATGAACTCAGGTTGTTTTAAGAGTTAACTGGTTTTCTGTTTCTGTGACAACTCTCTCGGACCCATCATGGTCCCTTTGCCCTAAAGGGCTAACACCCGTGATTTTAAGATCTCTGCCTCGGGCAGAGGCAGAACTATTAACATTCCTACATCCTCTTTCCCTGCTCATTCAACTTCAGACACCTTTAACACTTTCAACAACCCTTTTAACACTTCCTTTATCTTTCTCCAGCCTGTACTTCTCTAATGCCATCATCAAAGGCTCAGTCAGGGGCCAACTTAATTCCCTACCTTTTTCCACCAAGATGCTGAAACATCAGTATACAACATTTCATCCTGTTCTGCTTCTCAAAAAACAACATTAACTGTAGCAAAATATTATAGTTTAAAGTTCCATTTAGGGGCCACTTTTCTCCACATTCCAGCTTATAAAGCGGCCACCACTGATTACAATATTTTATCAGGGTTTTCTTATTTTCACTTCCACCCGGAGCCCCCCCTATATCCTTCCAATGACTCAAAATACAACCCAGCACACTTTTCTTAGGAATTTCACTGCTTACTCGCCCCCCCATTTTCCAGTTTACACTTTCAGAATACACATGTTACTTACAAAAGCGTATCACAAAACGTATCACTCACAAAAATACGGGCACGCAATATCTTTCAGTAGAGATGTCACAAAACTACTATTACCAGCAATATTGCCAAAATCACAATAACAATAGTCAGAGTCAAATTCCACATGCGATAAGTCAGAAAACCAAACTGTGTAACACCGTAACGATATCTTTCTTACAACAATGCCACGAACCTACTATTACCACCAGGAAAATAGCCAAAATCGCAGTAACAATAACCAGAGTTAAATACCATACTCCATGAGTCAGAAAACCGAAATAGACAACACAATTCCAGATGGACCTTAAAGCGAGCTCCTTCCTTAAGGTCCCCAAATATACTTATGGTGCTTACCACAAAGTATATACCAAACACTGCCTCGCAGAAGATCACCTTCTGACTTACAGACAGTTCCAGATACAGATGGACCCCAAGGTCCCCAGATATACTTGTGGTACTAACCACAAAGTATATACCAAATACTGTCCTGCAGAAGTCACCTTCCGACTTACTGGACAGTCCCAGATGACCGGTCTACCAGAAAACCAAACCAGAATAAAGAATATACTCACTTACAATGATGGGGTCCTTGTCTGCCTCCGCAGTGATCCAGTGAGTCGAGGAGTCCCTCCGGGAAATCCCGGGGGTACCCTAGGGAGTCCTGTCCCCAGCGGGTCCTGCGGTCCGGCAGAGAGGTCGTCCCATCTGGGGTGCCAGATTGATTCAAAGATCGAAGCCGAAATTCCTTTAAGTGGTATATTCTTTATTGCAGCGCTGGATGCACGGGGGATCTCTCCTCCTATCGTGCATACCTAAAGCGGAAAGCAGTCTTGAATTTATACAATCAATCTATCAATATTCTACAAGCACCTATACATATGCATTACCTATCCCCGCCTTCCCTCGCTTCTCATGCTAATTAGCTTTTTGGCACCTTGCGCCTGCGTAGAGCCTTCCAAGAATTGTGGGCAGGGGTCTTTGGGACGTGGGCAGGGGTCTCTGGGAGGAAGACCCCGAGTCTTCCTCACAGTGTACTTTTCACCTTTGGTCAGGAATCTGCTGAATTGGCATGTTTCTTAATTGCGAGAGCTGGTTGTTGCCAATTCTTCCGTTTGTTGTATCTTTATAATGAATTCCAATGTCCAGTTTTGAGATTTATAGTCCTTACGTTTGTTTCTCTGTCCGTCTGCCGCTTCCTTATCATGAGTTTCAGTGTCTTGTTTCGAGATATACAGTCCATGTCTGGGGATTGTCCTTGCCTCCCCAGTGCCTCCCCAATGCCTCCCCAATACCTCCTTAATCAGCCCTAACCCCAAAATTAAGATGCTCAAAACCCAAAGCCAACCCAAAACAGTAGGATGCTCAAAACCCTAACTCTAAACATTAGGACGCTCAAAACACAAACCAAAACCCTAAACTTTAGGACGCTCTAAACACAAACTGAAAAATTTAAGACACACAAAACTCTGACCCAAAAATTAAGATGCTTAAAACCCAAAGCCCTAACCCAAAACAGTAGGACGCTCAAAACCCAAACCCTGGAGAACCTAACCTAACCTGAAAAAAAAAAAAAAAAAAGGATCTTAAAACACTAACCCTAAGTGACTGACCAAAAATAAAACCCTAGGACCCTAACACTAAAAAAGCTATCAACACTACAACCCAAAAAATTCTAAAACCCTAACACAATAACCCTGAAACCCTTAAAACCCTAACTGTTAAAACTCCAACCCAGTTATACACCAGTTACCTCCCTTAAGGGATATAGAGAAGCTCTCTCAGATATGGCAGTCCTACTTCTCCTGCATGCAGCCGGAGGTCGGTCTCATTCTGGTGCTGATGGTGGTGGAAGCAGGGGCAACGGTGGTACTGCTAGAGATACCACAGCCACCGGAGGTGGATTGGTAGGATATGGAGATGGTAGGTTATGCAACAGCTCCCATTTATTTTCTTTTTCTTTTTCCTGTTCTTCTTCAAATTTCTTATCTGCTTTTAGTGTAAATATTGAGGCTGGAAAAGGACATGAAGTCCTCCTGATCCATAATCCTGCATAATCACTTTCTTCCCAGCAAAAAGGTTCTTTCGAATTAACATGTGTATTTTACTTGATTGGATGTAAAAAAATAACTGCAGTGACAACCACACCCCAAAAATAACAGCTACCTCTGCTCATCACACACCACTCACTCCAGAGGCACCTCGGGTCATGATGTCATGGACTACACACTGCCTTTCAGCCTGAACAAAGGAAAACACAGTCACAAGATAATCATTCAGCTGCCAGCATAAGCACCCATCCCTCAACAACACAAAGGAACCCCATTTACAATATTATCATTTCAAAACAGCAGCCCCATTGCCTCAGCACCTGGAAAGGGGATCAGGCCAGTCACCGAGTTGCCTACCGAATGCTGGACAGTTCCAGAAGGAGCTCTTCCCTGTGACAGGTTCCTCCAAAGCTTTACACTCTACTGGGGACAGGAAAGAAATAAAAATAAGAATTTCAAAACCCCGTATCTGTAAGCTTTCAAGATTCAAAAGACCTCCTCAAGCACACCATTCAAGCGCTATGCGAGCAGCTGCTCGCAACAAGATATACTCTCCCACCTCCGCATTTGCCAAACACCACAGAGATGACTGTGCCAGCTGCCCTTCAGTACGTGCCCAGAGGCAGACCGGATGTCTTTGCCAAAACAGTCCGGACAATATATTAGTACACCCATGGACATTAGCTATCATCACTAACTGCCAGGCAGGACAGTTCCAGACCAAACACATACACACAGGCACACCACAAACACTACAAACAAAACACACAACACAAGGCACAAGAAAAAGCGACCCCCAGAGGGAAGCCCTGTGGCAACAGCAAGTCAGAACAGGTGCTCTACAGCAGACCCAAGGAGAGACTCAAATGTCACGACATGTGACTGGAAGCAACTGCCAGAACTGTGAAGATGGATGCATAAAAAGCCTGCCTTCAAGACAAGAGACCAGAAGGATGGGGAGTGAAAACTCCATAGGAAGACGCTTAGGAAATCAATTCCCAAGCAAGAGCTCCTGATGCAGCCCAGTTGACTTCTTCAAGAGTGAGGATGGAAACAGATGTGATCTCAAACTGAATACGATGCACAAGACCTGAAAGAGATCTGTACTTCAAGCAGTGACTGCAAGACAAGAAGTGCTCAGATCAGAGTCATGATGACAAAACAAGCATTGAGGCCCTTCAGCACCGCTATCAAGTCGCATGTCTAGTCAGTCCAGTGTAAAAAGCTAGGAGGATATCAAGACCTGAGAAGCACAGAACAGACATTGCAGAAGCAACACTACAGGACAGACGAACAGAAGGAAACTGTCATGCCTGGCACACGCACTCAAGCTACAAAATAATCCCGCTGCTTCTATTAGGCTGGTGACCCAGCCACAAGCAGCCTGAACATGACCCAGCCTGAACCACCCTCACCGTGGCACCAAGTCTATTCAGCCAGCTGGCTCCACGCTGCTCTGACTCCCAGCTCCCATTAGCCACCCCAGATATGCAAATACCAGGTGCCACCCAACTTAGCTCTCAGGTTGCTGGATGGTAAAGTCCCTCCACCTCAAGAAACGCACAGGCACTGATTGTCATCTTAGTCAAGTGCCAGGTTCATCATCAGCTGCAAAAAGAGTATCAGCATTCACTAGGACGCCGGCAATGACGCCCACCTTCTCCACAATGCTGACTACTTCTGATGCAACATACGATTGTGCTCACGTGTTCCTCTCCAAATCCAAACTCCAACAGTGCAGCCAGTATCATCCACACCACCTGGGAAAACAAAGGGATTAAATGATCGCTGCGTTCACAAGAAGTCACCCAATGGTGTTTTTTTGTTCTTGTTGTTGTTTTCTTTGTGTGTGTGTTTCCTGTGCTCTCAGGCGTCCCGGTGGCAGAGCTCTCGGCTCTAAGCAGACTGCCAGGAGAAAAGGCTGCCGTGAAATGGCTGCTCCACAATGCCAGGAGCAAGGTCTGCTGGGCTGGGGGTTCGCAGGGGAGCTCGGCCTTGGGCCTGGCAACTGCGCCTGGAAGCCAGGGACAGCCTTGGTGTGCAGCTGGACACCTGGGCCTGAGAAAGCAAGGTCTCTTTCAAGACACTTGGCACCATCGTCACCCAGTGGCTGTCTCAGGGGGATGAGACAAATGCACAGCATCTCTTTCTGCCCTGAAAAATGGATGGATTTTGACCCAAAAGAGAGCTCCTTTCTCTCGGAAGCACCACGTCCTCCTGTCTTTCTTGTATTTGGCTATGACTTTAGGAATCCCTGCAATCCCTGCAGCTGTGCCCCCTGCCAGCTTCTTGTGTGCCCCAAGCATCCTTGCTTGAAGGGCAGTAGAAGATGCAGAAAAGGCCTTGCCTTAGTGGAAGCACTGCCCTGCAGGAGCTCCAACATCCCTCTCAGCAGCACGCTGTAGCCCCCAAATGCCCCCAAAACGGCACATTTCAGCTACTGGGAAGGAAATGAGCTCGCTCAAGGTGAGCTACCCGCTCAAGGCCCTGCTCTTTGGCCCAGGTGTCTCTGAGGCAGTATTGGAAATGAGTTCTGTTGTGAACATAAGAACATAACATAAGAACATAAAATAACATAACAGAGAAAAAATGTATAATAACATAATGTACCATAAGAACATAAAACAAGAACAACTATCATCATGTGGTCTGCTAAGATCTAGGAGAAAGCAGAAATCCAGCAATGCTGTGTTTCCTACTCCTCTAAACCAATTCAGTTGACAACTATGAATGCTTCCAGCTGGAAAAAATTGGAAGAATGAAGTGGAGGACTCCTTGCCATCACTGTGTTTCTGGAGCACACCTCTACCTCTCTGCCCAACAAGGGCTTCTTCTTGGGAGAGAATTGCAGAACATGAAAAAACATGACCAAAGCCAGAGGACCCATCTCCACAACAGCATGATAAATATAAAAGACATCTCTAGATGCAGACCTGTCGTGGTTTAACCCGGCCGGCAGCTAAACACCATGTAGCCGTTCGCTCACCCTCCCCCCTCCCTCTCTGGGACGGGGGAGAGAAATGGAAAGTGAAGCCCGTGAGTTGAGATAAAGACAGCTTAATAAGACAGGAAAATAATAATAACAATAATAATAATAATAATAATACAATGATGATAATAGTACTACTACTACTAATATGTACAAACAAGTGATGCACAATGCAATTGCTCACCACCCGCTGACCGATGCCCAGCCTAACCCCGAGCAGTCCGGCCCCCTCCCCCCCGGCTAGCCACCCCTATGTATTGTTTAGCATGACGTCAGATGGTATGGAATACCCCTTTGGCTAGTTTGGGTCACCTGTCCTGGGTCTGTCCCTTCCCAGCTCTTACTGCACCCCCAGCCTGCCTGTTGGCAGGACAGAGCAAAAGGCTATGTCCTTGGCTTGGTATAAGCACTGCTCTGCAACAATTAAAACATCGGGGTGTTATCAGCACTCTTCTCATCCTAAGCCAAAACACAGCATTCCACCAGCTACCAGGAAGAAAATTAATTCTGTTCTAACTGAAACCAGGACAGTGACCTATTTGGGATTTGAAATTTCGGGAGGACCACGAGAACTAGGACCTGAATGTAAGGAAGTCATTTGCCGGACTCCAGAACCTCAAACTGTAAAGGAGCTACGAACCTTTTTAGGAATGACAGGTTGGTGTCGCCTTTGGATTTATAATTATGGGCTAATGGTAAAGCCTCTATATGAATTGATAAAGATTAACCAGTCAAAGTTAGTCTGGACTGGAGAAGCACGAAAAGCCTTTAAACAACTTAAACGAGAATTGATGCAAGCTCCGGCTTTGGGATTACCGGATCTCTCAAAACCCTTTTGATTGTTCTCTCATGAGAGACAAGGGATAGCTTTGGGAGTACTAGCACAAAGATTGTGTCCCTATAAACGAGCAGTAGCTTACTTAACAATTAGATGGAGTAAGTAAAGGATAACCTGGATGCCTTTGGGCTGTTGCAGCTGTTGTTATCAATATACAAGAAGCTCGGAAGTTTACAATGGGACAGAAAATGACAGTGTTAGTCTCCCATATGGCCTCAGCACTTTTGGAACAAAAAGGAAACCATTGGCTTTCACCTCAGAGGTTTTAAAATATCAAGCAATATTAGTAGAACAAGATGATGTGGAAATTGTGCTCACTAACATCGTAAATCCAGCTTCTTTCCTTAGTGGAACTCTGGATGAACCCATAACCCATGATTGTATAGAAACAATGGAGACTGTGTATTCTAGTCGACCCGATCTTAAGGAAGAACCTTTAGAAGATGCTGACGAATCTTGGTATACTGATGGAAGCAGCTTTGTGAAACAAGGACAACGTAAGGCAGGGTACGCTGTTACAACCACTCAACAGGTAATCGCGTCCAAACCATTACCCCCTGGGACATCCATCCAGAAAGCAGAGACAATTGCTCTTACGCAAGCGCTGGAACTAGCAGCAGGAAGGAAAATCAGTATTTGGACAGATTCTAAATATGCATTCAGCATGGTACATGCTCATGGAGCGATTTGGAAAGAACGTGGATTGCTGACCGCTCAGGGAAAACAGATAAAACATGCTGAAGAAATTTTAAAATTGTTAGGGGCTATAAAACAACCAGAAAAGGTAGCTATCATGCATTGTCGGGGACACCAAAAGGGGAATGCCGATTTTGAAATTGGAAATCGATTGGCAGATCAGGAGGCTAAGCGGGCAGCTGAAATAACTGAAGTGAAGGTATGGTCTTTGATACCAGATGGTAAAATCCAAACTATATACATGAACCAAAAGCCAAATTATACAAAAGAAGACTTAAAATTAATTGAAGATTTGAAAGGTAAAATGAAACCAGATGGATGGGTATATTTAAAAGATAACTGCGTAATAATACCCTCTAATTTGACATGGCCCATAGTTCTTACAGAACACAATAAAACACACCGGGGGCTGACATATTGCATAAGAGCCTGAGTCAGACATTAGTGGGACGATATGATAAAACAAGTAACTCAACAATGGAGCATTTGCTTACACAATAACCCCAATACCAAGAATAGAATAAAATTTGGAATAATCGATAAAGGAAATTATCTGGGGCAACAGTGGCAAATTGATTTTTCAGAACTCCCTAGAAAAGGGGGGGTATCGTGATTTACTGGTTCTGACTGACACGTTTTCAGGATGGCCTGAAGCCTTTCCCTGTCGAACAAACAAAGCAAGAGAAGTGGTTAAAGTCTTGTTAAATGAAGTAATACCACGCTCTGGGATTCCAGTAGCAATGTCTTCTGATAGAGGTTCACATTTTTGTGCACAAGTGGTACAACAGATAAGTAAGATTCTAAAGATAGATTGGCAGCTGCATACTCCTTATAGACCGCAGGCAAGTGGACAGGTAGAAAAAAATGAACCGTTTAATTAAACAACAAATAGCTAAAATCGGCTAATTTGTCATGGCCTCAATCCCTCCCTTTAGCATTACTTAGAATCAGAGTGAAACCTAAAATAAAAGGGAATATGAGTCCCTTTGAAATCTTATATGGAAGGCCGTATCAATTTCTATTTAGTGGAGAGGACCTAACGCAGTTACGATCAGAATATTTATATGCTTATATATCTGAACTTCAGAAACAATTAAAGAAAGTACATAAATTTGTTTTAGGGACCAGGGCTAGAGGGTTGGATCAACCAATCCACCCCTTTAAGCTCGGGGATTATATAAAGACTTTTTCAGGACAACCCCTAGAGGAAAAATGGAAGGGAAGTGGAGGGGACCATACCAGGTATTACTGACAACACACGCTGCCATTAAGATTAAGGAGCAAGCAGCTTGGATCCACTATTCAAGGGTGAAGAAGGCCCCGGCGAGGATATGGACCACCACTCCAATTGGACCAGCAAAACTGCGGTTTTCCAGATCCTAATGATTGCGGGGGTGATGTTCTCGGATTTGGGGTGGGCAACTTGGGATGAGAACTTACACCTGTCCCTGATACAAACAATATCTCAAGTAATTAATAAGACGAGATGTTGGGTATGCACCAATCTGCCAGAGCATGGGAATAAGAGTGTATCGTTAATCGGGATTCCCTTGCCTGCAGATTTATCTTGGACTAATTTGTGGGAAAACACATCTTGGGGTCGAAAATATGAAGAAGTTTTGGAACTAGAAGTGAGTAGCTTCCTGCCGTTGGACTCTTACTATGCATGTGTACAAAGGTGTAACCTGCCTAAGGGCATGGGAAAACAGGATTGTATAAATACGAATACTACTTATGTGGGAAATCAGACATCTTGTGATCGAACAATTGATATTAGTATGACTAGCGGTTGGGCAAATTCAACCAGCTGGCTGGTTCCAGAAGGAAAAGGGTGGTATTGGCTATGCAATGATACAGCCCATAAGGTCTTGCCTGAGAATTGGAAGGGAACTTGCACTCTTGGAGCAGCAGTCCCCAATATGATGGTTACTTGAGTGATCATATCAGGAGAATCAGATGACAAATTAACAATCCGTTGATAGAGAGACCCACCGCTTTTCATAGTTTTGTTCGATGGTTTATCCCATGGTTAGGAGTGAGTGAATTGGAAAAGGCAATAGTTAATATTTCTGCAATTATAGAGAAGTTAGAAAACAAAACTCCGGATGCTATAAAGGCTCAACAAGAAGAGATATCTAGCTTATCACAGGTAGCATTACAAAATCGGATGGCCCTAGACTTGTTATTGGCCGTTCAAGGGGGAGTCTGTACAGTAATAAACACAAGTTGTTGTCTGTATGTAGATCAGAGCGGAAGAATCTCTGCTGACCTGGAAGAAATAGGGAAGCAAACAAAGATCATACATGAAATCAGTAAAGATGATCTTTCATGGAATTTTAGTGAAATATGGAATAAGTTAACCTCCTGGTTGCCCAATTTCCAATGGTTGAAACAAGTTTTCATTGCTCTAATTGCACTAGTGGTGTTAGGAATATTTGTGTACATGTTGTTTAGATGCCTGCTTTGTTGTGTTACTGTGAATAATAAATCTGATGCAAAAGAATTTGCATGGGAAAAGAAAAGGGGGGATTGATTAAGGAGACATTGGGGAGGCAAGGGCAATAGACATTGGGGAGGCAAGGACAATCCCCCGATAAGGAAGCGGCAGACAGACAGAGAAACAGATGTAAGGACTATAAATCTCAAAACAGAACATTGGAATTCATGATTAAGATACAACAAACAGAAGAATCAGCAAAAGCCAGCTCTTGCAATTCAGAAACATGCCAACTCAGCAGAATCCTGACCAATGGTGAAAAGTACACTGTGAGGAGGACTCGGGCTCTTCCTCCCAAAGACCACTGCCCACATCCCAAAGACCCCTGCCTGCAATTCTTGGGAGGCTATACACAGGTGCAAGGTGCCAAAAAGCTAATTAGCATGAGAAACGAGGGAAGGTGGGGATAGGTGATGAATATGTATAGGCGCTTGTAGAACATTAATAGATTGATTGTATAAATTCAAGACTGCTTTCCGCTTTGGGTATGCATGATAGGTGGAGAGATCCCCCATGCATCCAGCGCTGCAATAAAGAACATACCACTTCAAGGAATTTCGGCTTCAATCTTTGAATCACCTTTGAGGAAGGTACCCCTTGGGGGGCACCAGGGGGAAATAGGGTTTGTAGTGGTTCCTTTGAACACGTCAGATGTAAGAAATTTTAAGAAGGAAACGGGAAACCTTTTAGATGACCCTTTAGGAGTTGCCGAAAGATTGGACCAGTTCCTAGGTCCAAACACGTATACCTGGGAAGAAATGCAGTCCATATTAGGAATCCTCTTCACTATAGAAGAAAGAGGAATGATCAGGCAAGCAGGAATGAGACTGTGGGAAAGACAAAATCAGGGAGGTCCTCCAGGGGATGTGAAATGGCCAAATACCAGCCCTAAGTGGGATCATCAGGCTGCTCAGGGGAGGCAAAATATGAGGGATCTTAGGACCATAATGATACAAGAGATAAAGGAATTGGTTCCAAGGGGACAAAATATAAATAAAGCTTTTAACGAGTGTCAGTGCAGAGACGAATCTCCAACTGAAGGGTTAGACAGGCTGAGAAAAAGCCTTCAGATGTACTTGGGGATAGATCCTGATTCCCCTGCAGGAGGGGCACTGTTGAGAACCCAGTTGGTAGCAAAATCCTGGGAAGACATCCGAAAGAAATTGGAGAAACTTGACGATTGGCATGAAAAAGGATTAGAAGAATTATTGAGGGAAGCACAAAAGGTCTATGTGAGGAGAGATGGGGAAAAACAGAAG
The DNA here is from genome assembly GCF_964211825.1 of Aythya ferina. Taxonomy (NCBI): domain Eukaryota; kingdom Metazoa; phylum Chordata; class Aves; order Anseriformes; family Anatidae; genus Aythya; species Aythya ferina. The sequence goes on along the minus strand of NW_028181289.1, from coordinate 90,399 downwards.
GCAAAAGCAAGTTTTTGTGGCAGCAATAAGGGAAAGTCAAAAACCAAGTGGACAGGAAAGCAGGAAAGGATCAGGAGAAAAACAGGGTGAAAGAGAACCCATGGATAAATGGAATGGACAAGATAGAATCCTTATCTGTTACTATTGTGGCAAAAAGGGGCATCTTCATAGGAACTGTAGAAAAAAGAAACAGGATGAAGAAATGTTGAAGGAAGACTAGGGGTGTCAGGGGCTATATCTTTTGGGGACCCGAACATCGAATGAGCCCTTGATAAAATTATTAATAGGTCCCCAGAGGGAAGAGGTGTTATTTTTTGGTAGATACTGGAGCAGAGAAATCACCTATGAGAAAATTACCAAAAGGGGTTAAGGAAGGAAAGGGGAATACCATGGTAGTAGGAGCAAAAGGTGAGCCCTTTAAGGTTCCTATATTGGAAAATATAGAAATAGAATCAGAAAAGAAACTATGTCTCAATGACCTATTGCTGGTGCCTGAGGCTGAGCACAATCTATTAGGAAGGGACTTAATAATAAGATTAGGGTTGGAAATCAAGAGCCAGGGGGGAGAATTTAAAATTCAGCTATATACCCTAACCCAAGAAGATGAGGGAGAAATAGACCCACAGGTATGGTACCAAGAGGGAGATTCAGAAAAATTAGATATGGAACCCTTGGTAGTAGAAATAGTGGATCCACAACAGCCAATAAGGATTAGGTAATATCCTATCCCATTGGAGGGGAAAAGAGGACTCAAACCAGTGTGAGGAATGTTTGAACAATTCTTGTCAATAGAGAGCTTGAAGGAAAATGTATTCGTAAGTTTTTTCCTTGAAGTCTCTGATATCTGGGGGTTTCAGAACAACTGCTAACTATTATGACTTTTGCATGGGACACTATGCGAGCCCCTGATATCTGACCAGGAGATGAAGGAGAAGGGAAAAGCTGAGGGACGGCTAAAAGACAAAGCTTGCAGGGAACGCTGTGCAAGCTTTTGACATGCACCCAAGAAGTACAAAGAAGAAGGACAAGAAAAAAAGCCTGAGAGGAAGACTATGAGCCTTCAGTATGGCAGACCCCCAGAGACCCCCAGAAGGACCACCAGAGACTGATACGCATGCTCCAGTAGGGGGGTTCAGATTCTGGAACTAATTATAATAACCCTGCTTTTTTTAGAAGTAGTAATGAATATGTATTAGTCTAGGAGCAAAAAAAAATCATCATCTTGATGTAACGGGTGTGCATCTAGGTGGAGCGGAGACTCCTGGCACACCCAGCACTGTTTGCTTACTTCTATTCCTTTAATAAATTGTAAAAATTGATTATAATCCTATTTGGGGATTTAGCCATTTATAACACCAGTTATAGACAGGTTGCTCCAAAAGGGGATGCTGGAACCATGTATGTCCCCACATAATACCCCCATTTTGCCAGTAAAAAAGGCTGATGGATCATACAGGTTGGTTCAGGATCTTAGGGCTGTGAATCAGCGAACCATAACCAAATTTCCAGTGGCGGCTAACCCATATACTTTATTAAACCACCTAACACCTCTGCATAAATGGTATAGTGTAATAGATTTGAAGGATGCTTTCTGGGCCTGCCCATTAAGTGAAGGGTCTTGGAATTACTTCGCCTTTGAATGGGAAGACCCCGAAACAGGAAGGCGACAACAGCTTAGATGGACTGTACTTCCTCAGGGATTTACTGAATCCCCAAAGTTATTTGGCCAAACCTCAGAAAAATTATTACAACTTTTTGAGGTAAAGGGGGAAGTGAAATTGTTGCAATATGTGGATGACCTATTAATAGCTGGGGAGACTGAAAAAGAGACACGGAGAACCACTATCGAATTACTTAATTTCTTAGGGAAAAAGGGTTGAAGGTCTCAAAATCTAAATTACAATTCGTGGAAAAAGAAGTAAGGTACTTAGGACATGGGCTTAGCCAAGGAAAGAAAAAATCGGATGCTGACAGGGTATCTGGGATTTTAGCCCTATCATCACCCAAAACGAAGAAGGAAGTGAGGCAACTGCTCGGGCTCTTGGGATATTGTAGACCCTGGATTGAAGGGTTTAGTGAAAAGGCAAAGTTTTTATATGAAAAATTGACTGGAGAAAAAATTAAGTGGAACGAGGAAGATGAGGAAAAGTTGAGGTTGATCAAGAAAACGTTAATAGAAGCTCCAGTGCTGAGCTTCCCAGATTTACAAAGACCCTTTTATTTATTTGTAAATGTTTCTAACCAAACTGCATATGTTAGTTGCAATTACAGCTAAGTCAAGAATAGGCAGGAATCAAGAAACCTGTGGGATATTCACAGAATCACAGAATCACAGAATTTTCTAGGTTGGAAGAGACCTCAAGGTCATCGAGTCCAACCTCCAACCTAACGCTAACAGCCCTCCACTAAACCATATCCCTAAGCTCTACATCTAAACGTCTTTTGAAGACTTCCAGGGATGGTGACTCCACCACTTCCCTGGGCAGCCTGTTCCAGTGCCTCACAACCCTTTCAGTGAAGAAGTTCTTCCTAACATCTAGCCTAAAACTCCCCTGGCTCAACTTAAACCCATTCCCCCTCGTCCTGTCACCAGGCACGTGGGAGAACAGGCCAACCCCCACCTCGCTACAGCCTCCCTTGAGGTACCTAAAAAGAGCGATAAGGTCGCCCCTGAGCCTCCTCTTCTCCAGGCTGAACAAGCCCAGCTCCCTCAGCCGCTCCTCGTAGGACTTGTTCTCCAGGCCCCTCACCAGCTTCGTCGCCCTTCTCTGCACCCGCTCAAGCACCTCGATGTCCTTCTTGTAGCGAGGGGCCCAAAACTGAACACAGTACTCGAGGTGCGGCCTCACCAGAGCTGAGTACAGGGGGACGATCACCTCCCTAGCCCTGCTGGTCACGCTGTTCCTAATACAAGCCAGGATGCCGTTGGCCTTCTTGGCCACCTGAGCACACTGCTGGCTCATATTCAGCCGACTGTCCACCATCACTCCCAGGTCCTTCTCTGCCTGGCAGCTCTCCAACCATTCCTCTCCCAGCCTGTAGCTCTGCTTGGGGTTATTGTGCCCCAGGTGGAGGACCCGGCACTTGGCCTTGTTAAACTTCATGCAGTTGACCTCAGCCCATCGGTGCAGCCTATCCAGATCCTCCTGCAGAGCTTTCCTACCCTCAAGCAGATCGACACACGCACCTAACTTGGTGTCATCTGCGAACTTACTGAGGGTGCACTCGATGCCCTCGTCCAGATCATCGATGAAGATATTAAAGAGGACCGGCCCCAGCACCGAGCCCTGGGGGACGCCACTAGTGACTGGCCTCCAACTGGACTTGGCTCCATTCACCACGACTCTTTGGGCCCGGCTATCCAGCCAGTTTCTAACCCAACGAAGCGTGCGCCAGTCCAAGCCAAGAGCAGCCAGTTTCTTGAGGAGAATGCTGTGGGAGACGGTGTCAAAAGCCTTGCTGAAGTCAAGGTAGACCACATCCACAGCCTTTCCCTCATCCACCCAGCGCGTCACTCTGTCATAGAAGGAGATCAGGTTCGTCAGGCATGACCTGCCTTTCATAAAGCCATGCTGACTGGGCCTGATCGCCTGCTTCCCCTTCAAGTGCTGCATGATGACTCTCAGGAGGATCTGCTCCATGAGCTTTCCTGGCACTGAGGTCAAACTGACAGGCCTGTAGTTTCCTGGGTCTGCCCTCCGGCCCTTCTTGTAGATGGGCGTCACGTTTGCTAGCCGCCAGTCGATTGGGACCTCCCCCGATAGCCAGGACTGTTGATAAATGATGGACAGTGGCTTGGCCAGCTCCTCTGCCAGTTCCCTCAGTACCCTTGGGTGGATCCCATCCGGCCCCATCGACTTGTGCACATCTAAGTGCCGTAGCAGGTCACCAACCAGTTCTTCATGGATAATGAGGGCCATATCCTGCTCCCCATCCCCTTCCACCAGCTCAGGGTACTGAGTATCCAGAGAACATCCGGTATTGCCGCTAAAGACTGAGGCAAAGAAGGCATTGAGCACCTCCGCCTTTTCCTCATCTCTTGTAACTAAGTTTCCCCCCGCATCCAGTAAAGGATGGAGATTCTCCTTAGTCCTCCTTTTTGTGTTGATGTATTTATAGAAACGTTTTTTGTTATCTTTAACGGCAGTAGCCAGATTGAGCTCCAGATGAGCTTTGGCCTTCCTAATTTTGTCCCTGCACAGCCTCGCTACTTCTTTAAAGTCCTCCTTAGTGGCCTGCCCACTTTTCCAAAGCTTATAAACCCTCTTTTTCCTCCTAAGATCAAGCCACAATTCTCTGTTGAGCCAGGCCGGTCTTCTTCCCCGCCAGCTCGTCTTTGGGCACGTGGGAACAGACCGTTCCTGCGCCATTAAGACTTCCCTCTTGAAGAGCGCCCAGCCTTCCTGGACCCCTCTGCCCTTCAGAACCGCCTCCCAAGGGACTCCACCAACCAGTGCCCTGAGCAGTTCAAAGTCAGCCCTCCGAAAGTCCAATACAGCGGTTTTACTGGTCCCCTTCCTGGCCTCGCCAAGAATAGTGAACTCCACCATTGCGTGGTCACTCTGCCCGAGACAGCTCCCGACGATCACGTCCTCCACCAGTCCTTCTCTGTTTGTGAAGAGAAGGTCTAGCGGGGCACCTCCCCTGGTAGGCTCACTAACCAGCTGCGTCAGGAAGCTATCTTCCACGCTCTCCAGAAACCTCCTAGACTGCTTTCTCAGGGCTGTGTTGTGCTTCCAGGATATGTCAGGGAAGTTGAAGTCCCCCACGAGTACAAGAGCTGATGATTTTGCAACCTCTGTCAGCTGCCTGTAGAATTCCTCATCCGTCTCCTCATCCTGGTTCGGCGGTCTATAGCAGACCCCGACCAGGACACTAGCCTTGTTGTCCCTGCCGATCCTAACCCAAAGGGACTCGACCTTGTCATTCCCAACCTCGAGTTCTACAACCTCGAAAGACTCTCTAATATAGAGAGCCACACCACCACCCCTTCTATGCTGCCTGTCCCTTCTATAGAGCTTATAGCCAGGCATTGCAGCACTCCAGTCATGAGAGTGGTCCCACCACGTCTCCGTGATGGCAACCAAGTCGTAGCCTGCCTGCCGCACGATGGCTTCCAGCTCCTCCTGTTTGTTACCCATGCTGCGTGCATTGGTGTAGATGCACTTCAGCTGGGCCATTGCCTTATCCTCCGGCCTTGCCATTGTTCCCCCTGGCACAGCCCCAACAATCCTAGCCTCAGCCCCATCCCCCTTCCTACCTAGTTTAAAGCCCTCTCAATGAGCCCTGCCAGTTCCTGGCCCAGGATCCTTTTTCCCCTAAAAGATAGGGACCCGTCTGCGGCCATCAGGCCAGGTGCTGAGTAAAGTGCCCCATGATCAAAAAACCCAAGATTTCTGCGTTGGCACCAGCCCCGGAGCCACGTGTTTAACAGGTGGGCTTTCCGTGTCCTCTCTGAACTCCTCCCTGCCACCATAGGGATGGACGAAAACACCACCTGCACTCCCGCTCCATCCACTAACCGACCCATTCCCCTAAAGTCCCTTTTGATAGCCTTGAGGCTTCTCTCTTCGATGTTATCACTGCCTGCCTGGACTATCAAAAGGGGGTAATAGTCAGAGGGGCGTACCAGGTTAGGAAGCTTCCTGGCAACGTCCCTGACCCTGGCCCCAGGGAGACAGCAGACTTCCCTACGGGTAGGGTCCGGCCGACAAATAGGGCCCTCTGTTCCCCTAAGAATCGAGTCACCAACAACAATAACCCTCCTGTCTTTTTTGGTGGAGGCAGTCCTGAGGCGCGGAGTCGACCTCCTCGCCCCAGGCATCCTCCTGGGAACATTTGCTACCTCTTCCTCACACACCGGCCTCTCAATCTCTAGGGCCTCAAACCTGTTGTGTAAGGGCACCTGGGAAGGTGGGGCCGGAAGGGGAGAGCATCGCCTGCGATGTCGAGCAGGGACCTGTTTCCATTCCTCCTCAGCTCCCAGATCCCCTCCCTCTGCCCGACGGGGACAGGGCAGGGGGTCCGCCCCCATTTGGGGAGTCTCACCTCGGCACCTCCCCTTGAGGCCCTGCAGGGAGTTACTCCAGAAGTCTATCTCCCGCTCACACTCCCTGATGGCCCTCAACCTCTCCACCTCCTCCTTGAGCTCCGCCACCATGCGGACCAGGTCATCCACCTGCTCGCACCTCACGCACGCAGTTTCTCTGCCTCCCGCCGATGGCAGCAACAGGCTCAGACACTCCATGCACCCGGTGACCTGAACTGCGACATTTTTTAACGGGTAGTCGGTCTGAGTGTGTACCGACTTTCTGGAGAGCGCGCCGTGCCTGGTGGCGACCATTATCGCCTAGTTACGGCTGTTGTTAACGAGGTGTTGTTTGTGTGTAGGGGGAGCGCTCTGCCCTTCCTGCGCTTCCTGCCTGCGCGAACTGCCGCGCTAACTGCCGCGCCACTCCCTTCTGACGCGCCACGCCCTGTTTGCCCGCCCTGTTCGCCACGCTCCTGGTCGCTCGCGCTCCCTAGGGGCTGCTTTTGAACGGCTGGGGAGGGGGCGCTGCTGGCTCCGCCTTCACCTCGTCAGCCTCCCTCACGAGGGCTGCCGGGTCCTGGCGGCTCCCTCAAGTAGGCTCGATGCCGGACAAAATTAGCCCTGCCTGGCCCGATCCCCCGCTCCGCTGCAGAACGCGTCTGCCCCGGAGCCGATCGCCTCGGCAAATGGCAGTGAAATGGCGGTGGGTCCCGATTTAAATAGCCCACCGCTGACGCTGCTGGCTCCGCCTTCGCCTCGTCAGCCTCCCTCACGAGGGCTGCCGGGTCCTGGCGGCTCCCTCAAGTAGGCTCGATGCCGGACAAAATTAGCCCTGCCTGGCCCGATCCCCCGCTCCGCTGCAGAACGCGTCTGCCCCGGAGCCGATCGCCTCGGCAAATGGCGAATATTGTTCCAGACTATTAGACCCTGTGAGGAGGGGGTGGCCAGTGTGCTTCCAGGCTATTTGTGGCTACTGCCTTACTGATTGAGGAAGCTAGAAAAGTCACTTGTAGGGCACCTCTGAAGATATATACTCCACATAATGTTAGGGGAGTACTCCAGCAGAAGGCTGAAAAATGGTTAACTGATAGTAGGATGCTGAAGGATGAGGCCATCCTGATCGACTCCCCTGATTTAGAATGAAAAATAACTGCTGCACAGAGCCCTGCACAATTTCGATATGGGGAACCCCTAACAGAACTACAACATAACTGCGTGGAAGTGATTGAATTGCAAACCAAAATCCGACCCGATCTCGAGGAGACAGAATTAGAAACAGGGGAAAAATTATTTATTGATGGATCATCCAAAGTAGTAGATGGAAAAAGAAGATCAGGGTATGCCATTGTAAATGGGGATATGGTCCTAATAGAGTCAGGACCACTCAGCGCTGCCTGGTCCGCTCAAGCACGTGAACTTTATGCATTATTACGAGCCCTAGAACTATTGAAAGGAAAAAGTGGCACTATTTATACAGACTCTAAATATGCTTATGGAATAGTCCACCCATTTGGGAAAATTTGGGAAGAAAGGGGACTCATAGGCACACAGGGAAAAGGGCTGATTCACCAAACTTTAGTTACTCAAATATTGCAGGCACTGAGAGGACCTAGGGAGATTGCTGTGGTACATGTCAGAGGACATCAAAAGGGAACTGCCTTCCACATAAGAGGGAATAACCTAGTGGATAGAGAAGCTAGGGAAGCAGCTCTTAGGAAGCATGATGTAGTCCTCACCCTACAAGAAACGGATAACGGAAAAGGGACACAAGAGAAAAAGTATACAGAAGCAGAAATAAAAATTATAAAGACCATAGGAGCAGAACTGAAAGAAGGAAAATGGATTCTGCCTGATGGAAGAGAAATACTGCCAAAGGAACAAACTAGGTGTCTACTTTTACAGCTACACCTACAAACCCACTGGGGAACAAAAGCATTGAGTGATCAATTTCTAAAATTTTATGGGTCTGTAGGAATATATGAGATAGCCAAACAAACCGTCCAAGGATGCTTAACATGTCAAAAGGTGAATAAGAAGGTGATTAGGCAAGCACCTGCTGGAGGAAGACGAATTGCATATCGACCATTTGAGAGAATACAGGTGGACTTTACTGAACTACGAAAGAGACGGCTAGAAGAACGGTGGAAAAGGGGTGGACACATGCATCACGACTAAAGGGACCCGTAACAGGAACCTGGAAGGTTGAGTCTACTTCTGGAGATCCGAAAGTTAAGCTTAAAAGAACTTGAAGCATATCAGGGCATAGCTACCCTTTGGATGCTAATTGTATGTATATTAAATCTTGTACTGATTAGAATACACATTGGTACTGGGCAAGGTATTCATCATTCCCAGGAGATTTCAGAGGTTCCGCAACACTGCATAAAATAAAAACCCATTTCTCACTTCTGCTGAAGGACGTGAATATTAAGAGTAAAACCTTCCAAAGGCAAACAAACAAACAAAAACCTCCAGACAACAGGACCGCTCGCAAAGATATGCCATTTAGAAACCTCTCCTGTGATTAGGACACCTTCTCCAGCTCCCAGAGAAAGTGTTTTTTCCCCTCTTGCTTCTGAAGCCATTGCACTAAAAAAGCAAACGCATCTGTCTCCTTCCACCTGCTGCTCTGAGAAAAAAGGCATAAGGGCGAGTGGGGAACAGCCAATGTTTCTCCAGACAGTGGAGAAAAACGGAAAAACATTCTATAAAGGAACACAAGTTCTCCTTGAGGCACCAACCTGCATCAGAGTGATATGCTCAGTGCCGATCATTAGTTCTGTTCGTGACACTGGACACACAGTATGGAATTGTACTAATTTAAATCCTTCCATTAAGTACTATTAGTAGACAGATAAAACTGTAATGAACTTCCATAAAGTCTTGTCTTAATAAGACTGTGCTCATTTTACCTCATTTCCTCTGACAAGCTGTTCAGCTGGCTGGCTGTGAGGGACTCCGTGATGACTTCTCGATTGACTGAAGGCATAGCTCCAGGCATCTGCAATTAAAACGCACAAGTCAGCAGACAAAAAAATACTATTTGTAGTAGTACTGAGGACTAGTCTTGTCAGAATGTCTCCATTAAATAGTAAGCAAGACCGCTGTGAGTTGTATGCATTATCTACACTTCAAAGATAACCCCAACTCACCCCCCAAAATCTACTTTATGAAATTAGGAATTTTTATCTCAGCTGAGCTTAAGTTGACAAGTTCTAATGTAAGCTCAGGTCTGCAAATTCTAATGGGATAATACGACAAAGTCTTATGATCACATTTGTGCTGTGTTTTCTCAGTATTTCACCTGAATTAGGAACACAATAAACACTTCCGGATACATCGTAGGTGAGAAATTCTCGATGGAGCAAATCTATGTTTCAAGCGATCCATTTGTTTTAGAAAAGAATATCTCAGAAGGTTTAACAGGTTCAACTCGGCAAGTGGAATCATCAAGTTTCAGTCCGTTTTCTTTAGATTCAGTAACTAACCTAATAGCACCATTTAGTGAATCTGTTTTTCGCAGCTCATGCTGGGATCTTCCTTTGTCAGCATTCTGACAGGAAGAGTTGGAATGCTGCAATGTACGGACTACCTTTCCAACCAAAATTCCATTAGAGGACATTGCATTGCAATTCCTTTGAGATAAGCCCTTTGACTCCTCCTCAGATTTTCCTGAAGATTCTGCACCATAAGGGACTGTGTTATCAGAGCTGAGTTTAGGATTTTCATTCACTGTTGGCTCCACAAAAATTTCATCAGAAACTTTTTTGTTTGTTTGCATTTGCTTCATTTGCATTACCGAATTTGTAATTGTGGATGAAGGAACAGCCTGGTAGAGATCTTCATCCTCCACAGCACTGCTAAGACAGTCAGGCTGTGACACAGTCTGACGAGCAGGCAATTTATTGTGAATACTGATGGTGATCTTCTGTTTTCTTGACGTATCAGTCATTGAAGGCCTGGTAATTGCCTGGTTTTGAACACAGGCCATTGGTGGTGCTGAAGATGGCCTTTTTAGGGTGACACCAGTGGTCTTTGCGTCCTCTTTTATGGATCCATTTCCATTTAAACGGCTTGAATTCTGTATTTAAAAAGAAGAAATTGCAAGATGGATTAACGCAAACACTGCATGTAACATTTTGAAGCACAAAACTCTCCTACTGAGTGTTTCTACAAATGGTCTTAACACCTAAAAAGAAAAACACACTGCCCTTTAAGGATAAATGCAAGTCCAATAAGCGTATTCAATTCCTGCTTTTGGTTTACTGCAGATTGGTATCAAATTAACATCATCTTTGAAAACCAGCCAAGCAACTTAACATTACCTGCTGCTATTCCCAAATATATTTATTTTTCCCTTTAAACATACCCTGAAAAGCCTGAAATAATTGTTCTGGTGCTCAGGAATAAGACAATTAGTTTTCCCTGTCTTAGCTAAAGTGACGAGAATAGGAAAAACAAGTCCTCTTTTAAATGATTTGAGGATTAGTACACTCTGCTTAAATTGTCAAAGAGCGTAGCTCTCTGTGCTTTAGAAAGCTGTCTTGGAGGTATAAAGTAATGGAGTCGCATGGCTGCACAATTTAGCAGTAACCACTGTTTGAATGACTCTGGCTGTAGCATGAGGGCTGTGAAGAAAGCTGCAGCGTGGGAAGGAAAACAAAACTAAGATGCCGAAAACCAAACAAAAAACCCCACACCAAACCCCAAACCCACTAGCAGTTTGGTGCCGTTATCTGCCCTCCCGCTTCCCTGAATTACCTTAATCATATGAGGAAGAAGTCGTGGTCCCATAAATCCAGCCTGCTTACTATTAGCCCCCTGCTGACCAGGAGGGAATGAACAGGGATAAGATGGTGCTGGCAAGTAAAACGCACGTTCTCCAAGTGTCAAATCATAGCGCCTTCAGAAAAGAGCAGTGATCGTAGTTTAGTTTTTCTTTCAGCCTACTCTTGGATTAAATCCCATCCTATAATTTTAGAGGAACAGCTCATACGATATGGAAGCCTTCTCTACAGAAGGCTTCGCCAAGACTACAAACTGAAAAGTAGAGAACAGTCTTCCTACTAAGACTATCACTTGCACAGCAATAATTCATTCTTACACCACAGATGACCTTCATTTCTCTCCTTCTCTAAATTAGCCAGCTACAGATAACACATAGATAGCAATTTACACAAGTGCTGCAGTTTAAGGCCAAGCAACAAAAGATAATAAACGACACAGAGAATTTCAGGTTAGACAGAACTGAATTAGACAAATAATAATCTTCTCCCCGGATAGCAAGAAAAACACTTGCAAAACAGAAAAATATCAATAACGGGAAAGTAAATCTCTTCTGAACACATTTTAAGATTTGTTATTACCTGATATAAAAAAGTATGTAAGCTTGCTGACCAAGAACTCTTTTAATGTCAGTACGCACTACTTTAGCATCATTCATCTGATACCAAAGTCCATTACCAGCCTGCAAATAAAGACAACGATTTCTTTAGGTGAATTGCACGTTTTCCAAATGAAATCACGGATAGGAACAAAATACACACACGTCAAATAAAAATATAATGAAATCTTTTTCCCTAGAAACAGTAGCTGCTAGTCATGCTTTAATTGGTTTGCCAGCACAACCTTTACCCTGTTAGAAATGCTGTTGACTTCTACCTTTACATAGCATATATAGTGTCCTGAGTGACAGCTGACACCGTGATGTACCAGCACCGCATATAAGGCATAGAGCAGTGGTTCTCCCATTGACTGCGACATGTAGGCTCTCAGGTCCAAATACTCCGGATATTTCACCTCCTAAAGAGACACCAAGAAGACAGAAAAATTATCCCAGAGTACTTCGTGGACTAGCCAGAGAAAAACACTTCCAAAAAACACAGACTAGAATTTATTTCTAGAATATATTTCTAGAATATATTTCTTGATTCACTACAAATAAGTCTTCCCATAAACAATGGTTAAGACTAGAAGTTGCAGAGAACTGTTTCCTGATGAATCAGCCTTCTCAGAGGAAAGCATATGCTTCTTGTCAAGCGGGAACTTTATTGATATTAAGAGAAAGAATAAGCCATAGTCGTTAGTCTACAATTATTGTCTGAAAATATTAACAACTTTCAGCTTTGGGGGATGTCCCATTACACAATGATATAGTTGCATTACAGTGGTAAATATACCTTGTTGATCTTTCCACCTGTGAAATCTGCAAATCTTTTCAGTGATATTGTGAGAACCTGGGAAGAACGGTGTATGGTAAATCTCTTGGACGCAGGAACCATCTTTTTACACCTTAAAAACAAGCAGAGATAAGTGTTTGAAGGCATCTTCTTTTTTCGCCCCCAAAACAAACTCCTTTTAATGTCTCACGCATGCCTATGCTATTTGAATGATATTTACTTGCATAATAGGTTGGTCTTTTTTCTTTTCATAAACCCATGCACTGCGTGTCAGGTTTGTTAATACAGAGAAGAAGGTCAATTTTCCCAACAACTCAGAGCATAGTGGGAACAGGAATCTCTCACGAAAGGGTATTACCAGGTTGGATGGCAAGGTACCATTTCTTGGTCTACAAAAGTGGCTATTTGAACTCCAATCCTGGAAACATTCTTTCAGCTTTCAAGGGAAATACAAATACTGAAAGCGGAACGAGAGAGACTTGGTCCCCAGGACTAGAAATTGCAAATAATCTCCGACATAGGTCGACTATCAACATCAAAAATACAACAGAAGCACATGGTCATTCTACAGGAGGGAGACATTTAACAGTAGGAAGTCTTCATGTACTGAGCTTGTCTGGAAAGACACTGAAACCATCTGCCATCCTTTGAAACAAAATAGTTCAGTTTGACACATTGCCCGCTCCAAGGTAGGACCTACGGCATAAGCAGTGAAAATTAGCCACTAGCCCAGAGAACAACGGAAACTGGGTAGTTTACATCAAGAAAAGTACTGTCGAGAGCTAATAAATAGAAAGAACAAAAGTAGCTCTTTTTGAATTCTGATGGCAAAATACAAGCCAGAGAATTGCAAACCCATAGGGAATGCATATGAACAAGACTTCCCCCCTCCAAAGAAACAAAAATCCAAGTCTTTTATAAACTTCCACAAAACTTGTAAGTAGATCCAAAGTTTAGAGGTAGTCCAACAGAGTCATGCAACATAGAAAACTGACATCTAGGATTAAGACCTAATCCGTCAAAATCTTACTCGCTACATTTATAGCAATTCTCTCCATCCAGCTCTTCAGGTTTCACAAAGAGTTCCAGAGCTCTGCTAACAGACGAAACCGCCTAGAGCAGCGAGAAAGAAGAGCGTAAAGTCACCGTAATTCAAAATTCCAGAGACATACTAGTAGTTTATAAGAGAATCTTACTAACATACTCAAGCGATCTACTAGGAGCACTGTGAAGAAGGAGGCAGAAAGAGCATGCTCAGCATTGACCTCACCTGGAAGGCATTTGACTTTGGAACAAATACTTTTCCAGTAGCCTAGACAGCATCTATAGTGTGCTTTGTCATCAATACTGGGGACAAATTCATCAGTCTAACAATTAGATGTATATTGAGGTAGAACAACAAAGAAGTATGACAGCATTATCATTTTTGCAGAAAGAGAATTCCTTCCCCTTAAACCCAATGCAAATGTGGAGACTATTTACATGGGTTCCACGGAAGGACAAAGTCCAATCCACTTCCTTAGCACCACCAAGCTCTTATGTTTTAACATTATATGTGGTTTGGTTTTTTAAGTTAAACAAGTTTAATTTAGAAAGTTATGCATGTACTTAAACATCATGAATTATATTTAGAAAACATCTTACCTTTATATCCAAAGTGATATCAAGAAATGCCTCATACGTATCCGAAACTGCTTTGCAATTCAAGCACTTCACTGGAAGCAAAATATAAATGCTTAACATTATGTGAAGGAGACTAACTGTCCAAATTCAAGTTGTTGACAGATACTACTTTAGACAAACTACAGACTGCTTTACTACCGACAAAAGACACAGATCAGTTCTAAGGACAGGAATATTTTTTCAAGTACCTCTCGATCTTAGAAATCCTCCAAATATTTGATGAATGATGATGGTAGCTTGAGAAGATCTGTCCAATCTGGAAATAAATTATAATCAGACCTCAGAAGATTTAAGGCACAGAGTTAACTCTTCAAAGAGTTTGATGAAAACCAAGGATGATGTAGACTTTCGTTGCTGATAGTAAATAAGGCACTAAAAAGTGCTAGAGATCATTTCTGAGAGTAAATAAAGGACTAGAAGGTGCTAGAGAATGTATGAAAGTGAACTTGTTTATGCTTACTCGGTGCTTCCGTTCAAGCACGCTTCCTGCATAGCATCAACAGTATAGCGCAAGAACTCGTGTGCGTCTTCTTGACTGCCAAAATGGAAATGTTGTCCTATTCCTAAATAAGATGATAGTATTGACCCCATTTAAAAATGAAATCAATCTTGTATTTCTAAAATCTCTCTTCATTTGAGTGTTAAAACCACTTATACACATCAAATAATTATTTGAAGATTACAAGCTATCGAAAAGAAACACATCTGAAGCCACTTACGACTGAGATTACTGATAACATGCGTAGGCTTGATGGCATCAACAGTGCAACGCAGGGCCTGGTTAATGTGAGTCTCCATCGTGCACATCATGCAAAACTCTTGTTCACGACCTGAAGAGTGAAAGAACAAAGCATCCCAGTCCAGCGAAATATCCATAACTACAAACATCTAAGTACAATTTAAACTACAGATACAATATCCACTCTCCTTGCTACATTCTATTCTCCCAAGATGCCAATGTCCCAACAGTCTTGTAACATTTCATTTCACACAACTTTACAGAAGAAAAATATCCACTAAGCCTGTATTCAAATGCATTTTGTGATGAGAAATCTAAAAGACTACTGCAAAGTCGCAGTTGTAAAGGCTGACAGGAATGTGAACTCCACAGGCTGCAAAATGTATTACTCTCCAAAATTACTACTAAATGCATTACTGTCCAATGCACTTCATTATTCCCATGAAGCAATAAATGATCCTTTAATAAACAAACAAACAAACAAACAAACAAATAACTAAATAAATAAAACATGGTGCATTAATTGCACTCCATATGCTATTCGGAGCCCACTGCTAATACGGTGCTCAAAGCCAGCTGCTACAGGTAAAATCAGGCAAATAAGCTTATCTCACAGAATCACTGCTGTTCTTTCACCTTCAGAGCTATCCAACAGATTCAAAATACTGTTAGAAAGTACTCACATGACTGGCTGTGCTCAAGAGAAAGCATGTAATTGGCAAGTGGGGGTGTGTAGGTCAAACACTGTAGAGTAGCATTAAGAAAACATGTGTTGCCAAGATTGTACAGGCCAACTCCAACACTTTGTGTTTCTCGCCAATCCATACAAATCTTCTCAGGTGGAAAAAGAATGCTCTGTGGTGGAGCAATTCCATCATTAACGACTGCAAGAAAGTTAAATTTAAAAAGAGATCTTGTTTGTTTGTTTCGAAGAAAGGTATTTAAAAAAATACTATTCTGCAGGAGCACCTAGAGGAGCTAGCTACAATCCAAACCAGAAAAACTTATTGCAGACAGCTTTAATACCACCAAATTCAAATTGGCTGGTCAACACAATGTTTTGGGGAAAAAAAAACAAACAACTTTAGTCAACCATTTTAATTTTTCTAAGGCAAGGCTAACTGCCATTCTGTTTGTAGCACCTAATGCCAAGTTCCTCTCCATCTATAATCTTTAACCTGATTAACTCAACTACTGTTTTTTTCCTTATTATAACTTAAACCACAAACTTAGACTTGAAATTATACGGTAAACACGTAAAAACTAGGAACTAGGAATGACGGTACCCCTACAGATACCAGATTTTTTCCTGAGCAATGTTATCATTCAAAAAACCTGTGAAGAATGGAAGCTGTGAATAGCAACCATCAAACACTTTTCTTTGCAAAACAGAAAAGACATGGAGGAATCTGTGCATTACAAAAAACTCCCCATATTTCTCTGTTGACTGTAAATATATCAAAATTAATTTCTGTAACATCAGTCACTTCAGTTGCCTTAGGGGATTCGCTTTTCAAGTCTTTGTTCACAGTAGTCCCCTTCTCTATCAGTGCAACAAGTAAGAACTGCATTTTCTACTTTTGCTTTGAAGAAAATGGAGGCAGGATAAAACGCACACTTACTTAGATCTCTTGGGGCAAAAGCCTTAGATTTTTCAGATGATCTACAGTAAATACCACCTCCACGTCCTTGGGCCACAGAGACTTGGCTTGAATCTTCTGCAGGCACTATCCGGCCCCAGTTGGCGGTGCGTGACATCAGTATTTTAGGACTTGGTTTCTTGGATTTGCCAGACCGCCTTGAAGAGGGCTTTTTAGGCTTTGAAGATTTGGGCTTCTTAGCTACGGTCATTGTTCACATCTGCGACAGAGACAGAAGTTCTGGTTGACGTAAGAATATCAAGAAGCATTCCAAGAAGAAAAGAGTAGCAGAAGTCCTGTCACTTAATCTCAAAGAAACAGCCTTAAGAACTAAATCGCTGGTATGAATGATTTAAAAAGAATCCCCAAACTAAACACACAAAGTGAAAATTTCCATCTAAACTCTATCAGTATTACTTTTCGCTTCTGCAGAACTAGTGGCTGATGCCATTTCTTTCCCTTCCGTAGGATTTTAATCCATTACAACTCTGGAGTCTTTTTAATATAAAAATGTAGAAGACATTCTCTGAGGGGAATCAGTTATTTATTGATTTCCGGAGTTGCGCAATTATCTGTTAATTAGTACCTATGATCTAATAGATAATTGTTGCAATTATCTATTGCTGACATGAGCAACGGAACACTATTACTTCACTGCCTGCGTTTTTCTGTTTCGTCTGCACAAAGGTACCCAGAACTCACTGCTACTTTTCTTCTGTCTTTCCAGGGCTCGCCCTCTACCTCACTGTCTACTGCACCAGTCATGAGGGGTTTGTTGTGATTCTATAATGAGCCTAGCTTTTAAATACACCTTTCATGGGCGTCACTTGGTGATAGCAAGTTAATTTCTGAGGGCTCCTCAGTCTACATCATGTGGTCGCTTTTTCCAGGTGAAAAAGCGGAGCCGTAAGTGGCAGTACACTAAAGCCCTAGCATGTTGAGATCCAAGAGGAGAGATGTTTGGCCCTCCTTTTCACTCCTGGGAACCATATACCTCAAAACCCACAGAGGATGGTCTATATCTCAGAGAAATCTTGGGAAAGGAGAGCATGAAGAGCATGTTTGCAAATTTATTTCTCCCTGGGCTTCTTCTGCTTCTCCAAGAAAGACGAGTTTCAATATAACTTTGGCAGCAGTACTTCTGCTGTTTTACTCCTACCACATTTAAACCTCCTACAACAAACTGAAAAGTTAGACTAAAAAGCAGCTCTTTCCGTTCTACTTTGTAAAGCTGCACGTTTTCCTCATGCAAAACAACAGGGGAATGTAAGCTAGAAACGGAAATGCTGAATGTAAAACAAAACAAAACAAACCTCAGCCCTCCAGGACAAAAGCCAATAACTGCTACAAAGTCCTTTTTAAAATGCTGATTAGGTTTCAAGGTGATACCGCTTTAAATAAGCATAGCTGTGTGTCCATAGGCAGAAGCTGAATAATGACAGGATGAACTTCTATACTTCATGTTTTGTTACTGTCTTACTGTAGCACACAGGGACTTGTTACCTTTAGGGAAACCACTAACCTCATGGAGCGTTTAAAACATAAGCTAGTTTGTTATACCAAAACGACGGAGAGAACAAAGCATAAAGTGCTTTCAGATTTCTAGCACGCCTTGATTGCTATCCATTAAACTTCAGACACGTTAAACAAAACACAGTAAATAAGAAAACTCCTAGTCCCACAGCTGGCAAATTGTGTGCAGAGGTTGTAATTAGAACTTTTTTTGCCTTGACGTTTTACATTTAAAATTGATTTTAAATCCATTCTATACACACTTTCCATTCCTGAAAAAACAATACGCAAACCTGACAAATGCATTTACATGAGAAATGAAGTCGTCCTTGTCCGATTGGAAGACTAAGGTGACAGCGCCTGGGCTCAGGGATAAGCTCTGATCTTCACCAGTGACAGCTCCTTTTGTAGGATTGAAAGGGAAAATGTTTCAGCAACACATTGGAAACATACTTAAGGGACGAGAAACAAAATCAAGACTGCAGTGAGAAGGAGAACAGAAAAACAATACTGGGGGGAAAGGAAAGGAAAGGAAAGGAAAGGAAAGGAAAGGAAAGGAAAGGAAAGGAAAGGAAAGGAAAGGAAAGGAAAGGAAAGGAAAGGAAAGGAAAGGAAAGGAAAGGAAAGGAAAGGAAAGGAAAGGAAAGGAAAGGAAAGGAAAGGAAAGGAAAGGAAAGGAAAGGAAAGGAAAGGAAAGGAGAGAGGAGAGGAGAGGAGAGGAGAGGAGAGGAGAGGAGAGGAGAGGAGAGGAGAGGAGAGGAGAGGAGAGGAGAGGAGAGGAGAGGAGAGGAGAGGAGAGGAGAGGAGAGGAGAGGAGAGGAGAGGAGAGGAGAGGAGAGGAGAGGAGAGGCAGAGGAGAGGAGAGGAGAGGAGAGGAGAGGAGAGGAGAGGAGAGGAGAGGAGAGGAGAGGAGAGGAGAGGAAAGGAAAGGAAAGGAAAGGAAAGGAAAGGAAAGGAAAGGAAAGGAAAGGAAAGGAAAGGAAAGGAAAGGAAAGGAAAGGAAAGGAAAGGAAAGGAAAGGAAGGAAAGGAAAGGAAAGGAAAGGAAAGGAAAGGAAAGGAAAGGAAAGGAAAGGAAAGGAAAGGAAAGGAAAGGAAAAGGAAAGGAAAGGAAAGGAAAGGAAAGGAAAGGAAAGGAAAGGAAAGGAAAGGAAAGGAAAGGAAAGGAAAGAAAGGAAAGGAAAGGAAAGGAAAGGAAAGGAAAGGAAAGGAAAGGAAAGGAAAGGAAAGGAAAGGAAAGGAAAGGAAAGGAAAGGAGAAAAAAGGGAAGGAAGGGAAGGGAAGGAAGGGAAGGGAAGGGAGGAAGGGAAGGGAAGGGAAGGGAAGGGAAGGGAAGGGAAGGAAGGGAAGGGAGAAGGGAAGGGAAGGGAAGGGAAGGAAGGGAAGGGAAGGGAAGGGAAGGGAAGGGAAGGAAGGGAAGGGAAGGGAAGGAAGGGAAGGGAAGGGAAGGGAAGGGAAGGGAAGGGAAGGGAAGGGAAGGGAAGGGAAGGGAAGGGAAGGGAAGGGAAGGGAAGACCTTGATCTTTATACTGACCAATGAGATAAGCCTTACACATTTTTAAGTTTATTTTTGACAACTGATTGAGGTGTTACCAGGTATTAAGTACGATTCAAGAGCAAATATTAACACTACAAAGAAGAAATCCGATCCACCACCACTGTTTCAAAATACATCCATTTCTCATTTGGAGATGACGTCTCTCTGACAAGGTAGTAGAAAAACTGTAAATACCGATAGAGCTTCCTCTCCCGATGTTCCATATGCATACCGATGCTGTTCCTACACCTACGCTCTGAGCATAAATTTATGTTGACATGAGTGACAAGAGAGGGTGTTACTCCTCTCTTTGTTTGCCTTGAGAGACACACCTCTTGTCCATTGAAAAGTAAATTCAAGATTCCAGATCAGTTAAGACAGTTGCTATCCCCCCATTCAGAGTTCTGCAGCAGCACTCTTCAGATGTGTTTAGCAGTCTCTTTAGAAAATGTTATCACTTAGGACCTGTTTCTCAGTAGGTCCACGTTTGGCCTCCGCTTAGCAGAGAGTCAATCCCAGCTTAAGCTTTCGTACAAGAGCCCCTTCACGAAACGGAGTTGAACCCTGACATAACTGAGTTGAACCTTTAACCTTGAAGCTTCCTTAAAGAAGAAAGCAGCACCCAGGCCAGGAAATAGAAATTAATCGTCACTTTACCCTGAAATGCAGTGGGCTATTCTGTGCTGGCAGGATTGCTGCCGGGCTGGCCGACGAGGCGGCGGGCAGCTCCCCGGGGCCACAGGGCCTGGCACAGGGAGCCGCTGGGGGTCTCCAAGGTCCGGGAACAGCGGCAACAGCGGCAACAGCAGGGACAGAGGGGACAGCAGCGACAGCAGCAGCCACCTCAGCCGGGGCCGTCTCCACAACCGCCACAACGGCCTCGGAACGCCGCCGAACTCGGAGCTCCAGCGTGACGCCTTTTGAACCTGGCCGCGCTGCTCATGGCTAAAACCAGAGCGTTTCCTCCGGCGTGTGTTTACTGTCGGTGCCGGATCGGCCCTCACCCCGAGCTCTCCCTGCCGGGAGGGCTTTGGGGTTGGGGTTTCCCTCCCGCCGCCACCGCGGACAGGCCCCGCGCGCAAGGGGTCCGCGCTGGGGAGCAGCATCTCACCCACGGTGAGAGCCTGAGGGCACGACATGAAAAAGCCCCGACACGAAAAAGCCACGACATGCGGCCGAGGCGGCGGGGAGACGGCTCTGAGGGAGCTGCCACTTCGCCCTGCCGTCCTCCCCTCCCGGGCTGCCCCGCCGAGCCCCGTGCGCCTCAGGTGCTGCGCTGAGGGGGTGGCTGGCTACTGAGACAGCTGCCCAGGGCACTGCTCATGGCACCGAGCCTGACGGAGGTCAACAAGTGTTGAACAATGCTCTCAGACATCGGGTCTCACTTTGGGGTGGTCCTGTGTGGAGCCACGAGTTGGACTTGGTGATTATTGGGAGTCCTTTCCACCTTGGGATGTTCTCTGATTCTAGGTCAGCAATCCAGTAGCTGATGAGAAGTGTGGAGTCATTCAAAGGGAAGAGAGAACACAACACTTCTCATTTGCAGAAGCGGCTATTTGGTAACCAAACCGACGATTCCTTTGCTTCTAGAGCAACTAACAGCAGGGATCCGCTTTACAATAGAGGGAAAAGAGTCGTTGGCATGTCATGTGAAGTAAGCTTCAAATCCCAGAGGATGATTTTGTTGGAACTTTATTCAGCTGAAAACACAGAAGCCTTGCTTTTGCTTGTGTTAGTTACAGCTCCAGTTTACTTTGGTTGGGAGGGAAGGCATTCCAGGCTAATGTGCTGTACCTGTTCCTTCAGCTCATTGTCCATAAACGGAGGAGCAAACGAAATCAGTTTAATCTCCATTAAATGCAGCAGACAAAGCGGAGTAGAGGGTGATCTAGCACTTAATTTTTCCTGTAAGCAGGAAACCCAGAACTCAACAACAGTTTTCAAATCTTGTCCTGCAGTAAATGACCAGGTGAGTGAAGCTTGCATTTAGAGGATGTGCTCCTACAGTAGATGGAAATAGCTTTTCCTCTTCACAAGTGCAACTGAGTGGTGGACTGGCAGCTACGTGGTTAACTAGTTGTGCCAAAGGGGTTGTGTTGAATGCACAGAAAAATATGCAGGTCCCAACAGTAAAGGGTTGTCTGTAGGCATGACACTGAGTACAGATGTTGTCCGCAGGTTCATGCAGAGTGCACCACGCCAATAAGCACCCAGAGTCGGAATGCACATGAAGGTCTTTTAATTATATAATTACTTATAGAACTCTGCAGAGTCAGGTACTTGGCCATCTTTCGCAAAGCAAGCACACCTCTGACTCAAATCGCCGTCATTTATACACAGGAAACTTGTGAAAACTCTCTCTTTGGCTCCTTTGGATTGGTTATTACAGCTCATCTAACTTATCTCCACTGAGCTTGTGCATTACAGAGGAATACCGGGGGGGAGGGGGAACAGGAGAGGGGGGACACACAACGAATCCCACATTAGCATAGATTAGCATTTTGACAGGTGTGATTTTTAATGTGCTAATGACCCTTAATGAGAAAAAGGTTACTATAGGTCAGTCTGGAGCTCGTGTTCTCCTTCCTGTTTTTTCCCTTTTAGCCCTTCTCTTCCTTGCTTCTGCTAGCTCAAGGCTACCTGTCTCTCTCCTTTATTTTCTCAGCTAAAAGACTGCACAAGCTACAGGCCTCCCTATTTGCTTCAACATTTCCTTGTTTTTGTTTTTTTTTTTTTTTCCCAGCTCTGGGACGACACAGGTGTGGTTTGATATTTGCCAGTATAGCTAAAACTCACGCCAGTCTGCTCACGCACAATAAGTAGTAAGATTTAAGGACTGGTTTCATCGGCTTCTTCCATACTAACATCCTTCTTATGTTTTAGATATGCTGTAGTTAAATCAACACTAAGTTACTACTTGTGGAGTAATCGCCTTAAGCGACTAGGCATCATAAGCACACCTCCATCCCAAAAGCTACCCGCCTCCAAGGTGCAACCACCCCTCACTGAGCACGCCCTTGGAATTTCTCAGAGCCTGTACCTTTAAACGCAAGTGAGATCATTTCTACCAAGCACAACCAAGATATGCATGACTAGAGTCACTCAAGCTCCACCTTAAAGATAGAAAATAATATCAATTGCTTTAAGAGAAAGGGGATGTTAGGGAAGATACTATCAGGAAGGATTCCTTCTGACATCACTCGACAGGCTGAGCCTCTCACTCCCCCACCCCCACTCCATTGGGACGCCGTGGGGTAAGATCTGAACGCTTGCTTATACCAGGCGTCTCTGTGGAATCTTAGAAATCTGTAGAGTTTTGATGCTTTTTAATGTCTTAATACCTAGGCTGTGTGCCTGTGCATTTCATGCATGCTAGCTTGCTTTTGCAGACAGTGAATTTATCACTGACAATCCAAAGAACCTGTGTACCTGTCGCCGTAAGAAATTGCACTTAATTGCATTCTTCCTAGCTGTGAGAGTTCTCCTTGAACGCGACTAGAGCGAGGCCGTACTGCATTGTTGGTGAGTCCGTGACCGTGATAGTTCAGCACCCTGAATCTGACGGGACCCGTGACGGTCAATCGGCTACACCCCTTAATGCGACACTACTAGAGGAAGAAGATGACAGGGCTTGCATGCACTGCATTAGGCTTTGCATGTGAAAACACTCCGAAATAATTTCACGTGCATTTAACGTTTTTAAAGGGAAAAAAACAGGAAGGTGTAGTCTCTCTGTAAGCTACAGCCCTACATAGTTAAGGCATCAGCATTCATTCCTTTGCTTGATAGCAAAGTATGAACATACAGAAGAGTTAAATATTTTCTTTGCATTCTTAAAGGCGATTTTTCAGACTTGGGCTTCAGTTGTTGGAGTTGAAGAGATCAGTAGACATCCTTACTTTTACGTTAAGACCAAAATCTTTATCTAAGATTGTGTTATCTAACGCAACTAAACTCCCACCCCCATATGTTTTTTTTGTAACTTCGGAACGATCTTGCTGCAGTCCTACTCCGATGGTCTTTCAGTAACATGCAGACTGCCGTGGCAGATTCTGTTACAGTGCTTTTCTATTGACAGTGTGCATAACACTCAAGGTAAAGCCCCTTAAGTGTTTCTTTGGACCCTGCTGCTTCTGTTAGTACTCATTTTTTCACAAACTTGTTGAACCTGAGCCGTGCCTACTGAGCCAACGAATGCTTTGATGACACAGTATTTTTTCAAAGCAGTTTTGCTTCTTGGAGCTACAGAAGCAGCTCTGGCTACGTGATAGGGAATTGTGCTGCATTGGCAAAACCAGACTTAGCTACAGACTTACAACACTTGCTAACTCGATCTATTTCAAATCTCATTTTAACTTTAAAGGACAATCAGTTTTGTGGCTCCTGTCTTACTAATTTGCCTTGTTTTGCATGGAAGGGCAGCCTGTGAATGTTTTGCTTTATTGCATGCTTCAAAAAAAAAGGCTGAGGAAGAGACTGGAGGAACCTTTTCTATTCTATGGACTTTCCCCCGAGAGGGTGGAATTGCAGGCTACTTGGATGAATGTTCGAATATGAGTAAGGGAGCAGACCTCAGCCAAAGGAGGTGGAATCCTTGCTTAATAGTAAGTATCAGTGTGGGGACATCTTTGCTTAACGGGAGCCATTTAAACTCTTCATAGAAACAAAATAAGCTGGACATCTTATGCTTGGAAAGCAGTATGGTTACACAGCTGCTAACATAATGACTTGAGTCTTCTGCTCTGCAACTTCAGGTTTTGTTTTCAAGCAGTGCATACATCAGTTTAAGCTTTGGACAAGGATATTTGCAATGCAAATAGTGATAAACCAGAATCAGTGGCGCTGACGAGTGTAATGGTGAAATGCAGCAAATCAAGTATTCCTGGAGAAATGTGAGATTACAAAACTAGTAAGCCATGAAGCACTTTTGTTGTTGTTGTTGTTTTTTAAATCAATTCTTATATGCTGAAATAGCACCTTCAAGAAAATCTGTTTATCTAGCCAGGTAACGGTGTCTCCCTGTAAACATGAAGGAAATGCCAGGAGCAGCCATAACTCTTTGCTGTCAAAATAAAGAGCAAGTCGAGGCCAACATCATGCCATAGTGCAAAGGCTTGCTAAGAAAGATCATTCTAAGAGGTCTGCAAGAAAAGATGACTTACTTTGTCATAAGTTTGTCAAATAGAATGGACGAGTTAGTAGTCGAGTACCGACTGTGTCCGACTCTACAGCTGCGGCGCAGCTCCAAGTCCCTGTTTTCTCCGTGGACTCGTCTCACAGTTTTTGCACCAGCTCTACTCCTCAGTGTTCTGGTGACTGATACGCAGAAACAAAGGATTTTGAAACAGTGAAGATGGGATTCTCCTTATTTCACCGTTGCTCTTGTAAAATGGAAACAGACAAACAAAAAAGGCACCCTGAAGTGGATTGAGTTTTCTTTACATTTCAGATCAGAAGTTGTTGTCACAACCACTGCATTCCACTTCTTTATCGCTCTGCACGTTTAAACTGTCTACTTAAAACTGGGACCTGTAGGGAAATTTTTAAAGAGACTGAAAGCTAGCCAGACAAAAACAAACGTGCAACTTTTGTTCCATGCAGGAGGGAAATCTACTCCACTTATTTCTGTCTTGGAAAAGTGAGAACAATCAACACCTTTCTCTAAGGTGTTTTCACTCCATTCATGTCAAACTGTATCTAACAGTGCTCAAAACAAACACTATGACATTGCAAGCCTCTTCCTAAGAGGTGTATGTTTGATTACTCTGTTTATGCATGCAGCACTTCCATTTCCTGCATTATGATCTAACAGCTCAAGGAGGTAAGAATCGTTTCAAGAGAAACACCCAAACACCACATAACTCAAACTCGTGCTTTTTAGAAAAAAGCCTGCCCATTGTTTACCATACAGCACCCTTTGGCACAGGTTTGTTGCTTGCACTGTCATTAAAAGAGACAAGAGGACAAGGGGAAGGGAAGAGCTACACCACTGTGCTGGTAGGATCACAGCTAAGGTTTACTTTTGTGGTTGCCAGCTATAAAACTAAGTTTGAACTTATCAAGTATCGATTTACTTTGCACAATTAGAACAGTTTGCTTTGTGCCTACCAAGCTGCAATTTACACTGCTCCCTCCCCAAGGAATTCATAAAATCTCCTATTTGCACCTACCTCTCTTCACAGAAAAGTCACTGAGGAGTGAATTCAGATGACTACAGAAGGCTTTGGGGCCAAATGAAAGCGATGGAGTGACCAAGTGCCATCCTCTTCAGTAACCAGCGTAAATAGGTATCCCGGGGACTTACAGCCACTTACCTGTGTTATATTCTTTTTTTCGTTCCAATTTTGGCTTTCTCAACTGCCTACATTAAGAAAGAGGACAGGGCAGAGAAGGGAGAAAAGACTTGTTGTATTAGACCCATCAAGGATGGGAAATTTCACCATGTTTACAAGCCAGTGCTCTATGGTATACAAAGAGAAGCCTGTAGGCCTCACGCAGGATCCAGATCCCAAGTCTGTTGCGTGCCATATACACGCGGTTCTGTATGTACCCACATTTCCTAGCTTGCTCATGTTGAATTCTCAAAATTATGAGCAAAAGCACCCAAGTGGAAAAGATACATGTCCTGGTTTCAATTAGGACAGAGTTAGTTCTCCTCCTAGTAGTGGGTAGGTTGCTATGTTTTGGCTTAGAATGTGTGAAAGGATGTTTAGAAGAGTGCTGATACCACCCCGATGTTTCAATTGCTGCAGAGCAGTACTTACAACAAGCCAAGGACCTTTCGGTGTCTCACTGTCCTACTGGCGATCAGAATCGGCGCACAGCAACAGCTGCGAGGGGACAGACTCAGGATGGCTGACCCCAACTGGCCAAAGAATTCTATGCCTTATGGCAACACGCTGCACCATGGATAGGGCGGGGCAGCCGGGCTGCTAGGGGTTACGCTGGGCACTGGTCAGCGGGTAGTGAGCAACTGCATTGTACATCACTTGTTTTGTACACATTACTAGTAGCAGTACTATCATCATCATCATCATTATTATTTTCCTGTCTTAATAAACTGTCTTTATCTCAACTCGTGGGCTTCACTTTCCCATTTCTCTCCCCCATTCCAGAGAGGGAGGTGGGAGGGTTGCAGAAGGGCTGTGTGGTGTTTAGCTGCCGGCCGGGTTAAACCACAAGAACACCTCAAAGGGGTTGGGAAAAAAAAAACAGTTTTTTTTAGAAAAGCGGGAGACTTTCACTGAGAAGAGGGACTCTAGTTTTAAGGTACTGGTACACCATCAGCATGCTCATAGGCCTCTGCTGATTTTAGCCGGAGGTTTATCAGGCCACAACTCACTGCACATGCTTTCTCTCTTGCTTTTCAATCTACAAATCGAACAGAGATTGAACATATAGAAATACAGTACCTTGAAAAGCATCTCCTCTTGACATTTCCCCTCAGTATCGCCATACTTTCTTCAAAGCTGGAGACTGAACACCGCAGGATGCTTTTGCTCATTGATCTTAAACGGTGTCCGTTGAAACATTCAATACTGGGAGAAGAATAATCCTAGGGAAAGAAGGAAACAAGAATATATTTATGTGAACCACGTAGATTCAGATAAAGAAATTCTGCCTCACGCAAGTTTAATTGACCCTCCTGACTTGGTAGTGGGGCAACTAATGGCAGGCAGACACTGAAACGCTGCTGTGCTCAAGAAAAACCTGGAGAGAAAAAAAAAAAAAAAAAAAAAAAAAAAAAAGCTTTCAAAACTAAAGCTTCCCTCTCCCCACCATTTTCTTGTGGATAACTTAAGCTTAATATCCTTGGCAAAAAGATATTGCAGCAAAACCTTTCACATAAACTTAGTGTTTCGTGAAAAACAACAACAAAAACTTTAAATTCAATTGGAATTTTTTTCAATAAATTCAATTGGAATTTAAATTCAAAACTTTAAATTCAATTGAATTTAAATTAAAAAAACTAAACTAATTAATTTAAATTAAAAAAATTAAATTCAATTGACTGTTCAGAGGAACAGTCAAGCTTGACATTATACATCCTAGAATTAAAATCTAGTTTGAGTTTTTCTCCCATCTCCAGACCTTGCTAAAGACGCTTATTAGGAGCTCTGTCAAAAAAAGTGTAAGGCTTGTTATATCAAAGCTTTGAACCCTTCTTACTGCCCTTGACCTTCTTCACATTGCTGCTCCTACAAGGGTGAGTACTATCATTTTTAGTATGGGAGGGAAGCTGTGATATTCTTGAGTGGGGGGTCGTTCTGTTTACAAAATGAAGTTCCAGTAAGAGTACATCAAATGAACCAACTTTCTTTGAACTTTAATTCATCGCTATATTGAATGAATGACCTCTGGATTTCTCTCTCCCATTTGGAAGTCAATTTGAAAACAAACTACCTCTGCCATAAAGAGCCAGGCATCAGAGACACCTGTTGCGCCTCAAGAACAGAGAAGGTATTAACGACAAGAGCAGCTGAATAAAATGCAACTTGCCATTAGAAATGGGTGTACTGGCATCTACAGGTGCCGCTGGCATCTCCTCATTTTCATTACTCTCTTCATCTGGTTTCTCGTCTTCAGTAGCAGGGTTCTGCTGTGGTGACTTGGAGCTGTCGCATGGAGCACACGCTGCAGAGGTGCGACCTTGCAAGAAAGAATAGATACCAAAGATCTTCGTCGTGCATTTTCAGTTACAAATGCAGAGACAAGTCTTCAAATCCTTAGCGTTAAACCACGTACCTCTTTTCTCACGAGATTCTTTAATTTGTTCACAAAGTCGTCCAAACTCTGTATCCGTTTCGTTCCTCACCATTGAATATGCAGTGTCTTGCAAAACATAGGCGCTGTGACGATCTGAAATTTTACAGACTTTAACTGAATGTTGTCTACCAACCAATGAAACTGTTTTGATCACAGAAAAAAATTGCTTTCTTCATAGGTTGGTTCCGAAAGGTTCTCTCAGTGAATATTTTCAGCATAACAACATCGAAGTTAATTAAAACAAAAGCACTAGTTCCTTGGGAACACTTATATCACAATTCCATGCCCAAGTAGCAAAATGATAAAATATTTACAGTCTGGACGTCCAAAATCATCTAATCCATCCGAAGTCTATTGTCCGCACACAGCATTTCTCCATCTATACATTTGACAGATTTTTTAAACTAGGGCTAAAAAGCACATCCTCACCTGTAGATCTTTGATCCGGGTAGTACTCTAAGGCATTGTTACAGATTAGATCGATGTCCTTCAGCTAGTCTCCTGCAGCGAGGTACTGGCACGAGTCAATTTGAGTCAGAACTGTTGAAAGATCCATCGGCTCTTTAATCCTTGTGGCATAGTCAGGTACCTGCAGATCAAATACAAGCATTCAGAGGTTTTCATAACCTTGCACACTGTCTACCAAAATTATTCTGAAAACTTTAAATAAACGACTTCCTAAAAACCCTGAACATTTGCGATGCATCAGAAGTTGCTGAAATTAACCAGTTTGCTTCTCAAAAATGGAAGGGCTCTTTCATTTTTCATTAGAGCGGCCACGAGAGGACAACAAGAAGTAGGGAGGTCAGAAGCACATGCATGGTAGAGAAGAAACACTGAGGGTGGGAGATTCATTTCACTTTGCTTCAGAAAATCACAACAGTGAAAGCTGAGCAAGCCATCCGGCATTCTCTTCGTTGTCGACATTGAGGAAAAGGTGCATGAATTGCACCTGTGAAGCACCTATTGCAGGCATCTACTTTAGAATGAGATAACTGGGCCCTGAGGTGCTCATTTCTTCCCTCAGACCAGAAGAGGAGACTAATGACCAGTTCAGATGAGGACATATGTATCTGTCTAGATTTTTCACAGCTCAAGAACCTAGGAGAAAAGGGGAAGAAAAGCCAGTGAATGCCCACAAGAAGAGGACTTTGCTGATCCGCAGGTATATTCAAGTTACATCTGTCTTTGAAATATACGCCCCTAGTTTAGGCTTATCTCATAAATTAAGGAGAAAAAGGCATCTAAGCAGCCAATTGGAGGAAAAAGAAAACACACTGCACTTATGGTTGATTCCTATTGAGGAGTTCCAGATGAAACAGAGAACAGGATCTCAAAACTTATTTTTACAAACTGCTGCTCTTATTCCTGTTCCCACAGGAACTGACAGTCCAATAAAGGGCTTCAGACTTCATTAAAGTAGTCCTGTAAATACTGTTTGTAATTATAAGGAAAGATCTCTGTGCTTTTCAGTGCTGTGACACGCCTACATATCAAAGCCTTTTCACGAGCAAACTGTGTTGGCATTTGGACTGGCTTTTTAGAATGAAACCAGGGCTTTCAGCGAATAATCCCATAAGAGACATTTGAGAGTCAGCAGAAGTAAAAGCACTGCCTCTGCTTCTTGCAAAATCCTTACAGTGCAGCCCTAAAAACAAAGTTGAACCTCACCCAAAACGCTGAGAAATACGAACACTGAGAAGTTACAGACACACACAGATCAGCACTACTTTACCTTCTGTGGGTCAACGGGCTTTGCAAATTCCCTGAAACGTCTGTCAGTGGCAAGTCTGTGAGTAACGTCCCTCAAGAAAATTCTAAGGTCACGCAAGGTATCCTCCTCTTCCTCCTCCAACATCCCTACTTTTGTGGGGATCATTCTTGTGGCTTCTGAGGCTCAGCTGGTGGTGCTACAGGCACGACTTCCAATGTCCAATCAACTTCAATTAATCAGGAAAAATTAGCCAATTTACAGTACTCAAATACAAGCATATGACAAATTACTGACAGAAAATGACCACCAAAGCAAAGCCCAACGAGCTAGTAACTTCGATAGGAAAGTTTTAGATGTAATTCTCATATCCTCCTCACCTCTTTTCTTTACAGGAGGCTTAGCCACTTCATTTAGAATTAGGTCCTCAAAAAAAGATGCTCTCTCTGCCCTACCAGGCAACTCAATATTGCACACTTCTCCAAATTCCTTATTAAATAATTTTTGGATCTAAAGCAGAAGGACGAGAGACATTTCAGATTTAAGGCCACAAAAAACTCATCTTCTATTCCAAAAAGACGAGTACCTTTTCAAATTAATAATAACCTGAAGAACACAAACTGAAAAAAGTTATCTTCCTGGCCTTAAAAGGCTACATTTTCAAAGGCTGGCACAGCAAATTCAAATATCACCTTTAAGAATCACCTATAGAATTAATGCTCGCTGAAGGGATTGTACGCTACACTGATAAAGTAATGGCTTTCACCACATCCAACAGCGCCTCCTTTGTATTTACTTGCCTTGCTGCAGCCTTTACTTAGAACCTTTATGGCTATCGAGGGAAGAGAAAGGCTTCAGCAGACAAGTGAGGGCTTTTTGCTGAGTTTTTATTTCTCTCCCAAAAGGTGTCTGAAGTAGCTAGTACCTCTACGTCTTCCTCCATTTTCAAGTTCTAGTATTAAAAGGTAGGTAAGGAATTTCACTACTTATTTTAGAAGGAATTTACAGCCTGTACAAAAACTTCTGTGGGAACTCAAGCACTTTCAAAGCAGTTGATAATAAACACGTCTAGGTAAGACCCGTTCTCTTCCCCCAATGACTGAGACCAAATCATCAGAATGACAACAGCGTGGTCCTGTTTTGGGCACCTTCCCTTAATGTAAACTCTCAGAAGTCAATGAAGTTCTGCACGTACTTTTACTACAGTTTATTTAGGAATACAACTAGAATTCGATTCCAAAGTTACTTTAGCAGAAATTGGAACTCAGCTTTCCAGCTTGGAAAGCTTTGGCCTATATGAAGAAAGAAACTGATTTATTTATTTATTTTTTTTAATCAAAGTGTTTCAATTCTCTACTAAATCGCATTATTAGCAGTTTACCCAACATAGCATGGAATGGCAGACTGTCAGAAGAAATCTCTTCAGTAAGAACATCCTCTTGTCATTTCAAGCACTTCATATTCTTGACTGAACCACTTTGTAGCCACCAGAATTATTGTATTAATTTATTATTTGCATGTGTGAGAAGGGGGTGAAAGTCACTTGCTTGACTCAGAAAAAACCTGAAGCAGATGCTTTCACAGTATTCTTTTTCTCTAAGCAAATTTTAAGTGATTTGTTAGGGTGCCTGAGTAATAACAGCATGCATTTAAGAAAGCACAGCATTTTGATGCTGAAAGCATATATAAATTACAAGACACTGAAGAAATAGTAAGAAAAGTATTGACAAATACCTCTTCTGGGAGATCTGAGTGACGTACATCAGACGTAGCAAGCAGCAAAACTGGCGAAAATGCTGGAATGTTACGTAGTAGAGTTAGAAAAGTAAGTTTCAAGGCAGGTCCAGCGTTGTCCCACCATAAATGGATATCTGGGACATAAATTGTGCTTGGTGCTGTCTTCTGAGCATTTCGGATCAGCTAGTGAAAAGGAAAGCTTGCGTAAGAAAACTAAAACACGTACAAGAACCTCTTAATACATAGCTACATAGCCATCTGACTGCCCCATGAAATGAAACTGCGTGAACAGAGTGGCAAGCATCCTTTCACATAAGGAATTTCTCTGTGCACCCTTTCAGATTATCAGTACTCGGAGAACTCTAGTCAGAAGATGGGAAGGATATATTCAGGCAGTGGCTAGACACCGTAGCTATATGGCCACAGCCACAATCATCGCATAACAAAGAAAGGAAATGTCCCTCTTAAGGGACACATCAGTATTCAGTCGTGTAACATGTCTGTCCTTACTTGTATGGCTCTCAAATGTTTCCACGAAAAGTAAAAATATTTTAAGGTAGTGATGCCAAACAAGAAAATGGATTTCCTGCCTAAAAGTAAAAACACCAAATCTGTTCATTTTTTCTAGTTAAAACCACATCACCGTGCAAATGAAGTGTTTTCTGAATGTTAATGCTTTTATTGCACATACTGCAACAGCACAAGTTGTGTACGTCCGTGCGAAAACAAAATAAACAGAAGCCCCAAACCTTGGTTGCCTTACTAATATAATTTAGAAGAAGGCTACAAAAAGTAGCCGACATGCAGTCTGATACAGAGCCATCTACTGGGAGCACACAGTCTTAGGAGGCAATGAGAACTACTTTCTGGATCCCAGTGACATGAGCAGCATTTCTTTCCACAAAGAGATGTTCATTAGCAACACCGCCCAGCTTCCTGAGCTGCTAGCAACAGCCTCACTGTAAAACTGGGTATGGAAAATGTCGACATGTACAACATCCAGATTGTTTGTGGTGCTGTCTAAAACAAAAGGGGATTTTCAGACAGAAGCAAACATCCCAGCACATTAAAACAAGGCCACCTCCATTACCAATGAATTTTGTTCACCTTACTTGCAACTCCATTGATCCTTTACATACAGTCAGTGAATCCGATGAGAAGAAAAAGAAAAAAGGTACCTGTCCGCAGATTTCTTCTGGCGATGCAACGTTTGTAAGCAGAACAGAAAGGTCCAGGGTGTGAACGGGAAACTTCTCCAAAGCATGCAACACCGCGGGTGCCACGTAAGAAACCTGGCTGTACCCTTCTTTTCCTACTATTAGCAGACGGGGCTGGCATGATGTTGGTTCACAGAAAGCACTCCTAGAACAGGAGTTAAGAAAACAAGTTTATAAATGAGGTGCTGAATAGACACACAGATGTTCCAAGTAATTTTCCTATAGACTTTCTCTTCCCTCCCCAAATAATCCAAATGGCAGCGGTACATTAAATACATGTAAGATTTCCAGTTAAGTTATTCAGTCATTCCAATTGTTTCACCTTCTTCCCTTGTGTTTCCTATTCTTTACTAAACCAAGACTGCAAATTAATATCCCTGCAATCTTGCTTTACTTTATTATAAATTTATTATTTATTATATATTTATTATTTACTTTATTATAAATTTATTTTTATTTAAAAATAAATTGGTGAGGAGCATTTGTTTCCCCACTACAATCAGGCTGTACCTTTGCTGGCTTAAATCAAAGATGCTAGAGACTTAGCCTTGCTCTAAAGCACAGAAAATCTTCTGGACAGCACAGCAATAGAAACTGAGAAAAATAACTGATCCAGCTGTGACAACATGATCTAACTTTCCAACTGTGGGCTTGCATGACTTCCATACTAAAATATCACAAGATTAACACAACTTGGTGGCTTAACAAATAAAGACACCATTCAAT
This sequence comes from Aythya ferina, assembly GCF_964211825.1. Taxonomy (NCBI): domain Eukaryota; kingdom Metazoa; phylum Chordata; class Aves; order Anseriformes; family Anatidae; genus Aythya; species Aythya ferina. The sequence continues at coordinate 56,922 of NW_028181289.1, read as the reverse complement.
TTTTTCTCAAGGTGTTTTAACAAGCCCTTTCTCGGTTTTCTTTCTGCTACATAATTCACTACTGGTTTAACAATCCTGGAAAACAGAAGGGCAAAAGGTGGCAACACAAACCCATAAAGCTGGGGTATTTTTAGCTAAAAGGACAGACAGCACATTTATGTGGTCTTGAGTCTTTCAAAGAATGCCATGGATTAAGTCAACGTGTTCTGGTAGTCTACGGATCACTTTGGCTTACGAAGAGAAGCCTGGGCTTTTCAATTTGGTCATTCAGAGCAACTTCATTACAACTTTAGTCCCTCCACCCTTTCTTCTTGTGAATACCAAGCACCCCTTCAACACACAAACTTGATGTTGCCCCTTCGTCTACCACCCCTCGCACTTTTAACAGCTGGAACTGTTTACAAAGACTCAGCAGACCTGAGAATTTAAACGTAACAGGGATCTATCTTTCTTTACCTGCTGAAACAGAGGCATTTTTTCTCTGGTCCGTTAGGCATTCCATCTTTTAATTCATCTCCAGAAACCAAGGATGCAACGTCATCACTGTCAAACATATCATCTTGTAAAATAGGATTGAAATGCTCTGAAAGGCAAAAGAGGTTTGTTAACTTTCCTGAATAGCCTTGGTCTCTTTCTCTTCCATTAATACAGCTTCTAAATCAGTGCCAAAACCCTTTCTTCATTTGAGAGCACACACTGAAAGCTATTTCCTAGAGTTCAGCCCACCACAGATCTAAGGAGATGGCACAAGGCCCTACAAAGCTGTACTAAGTCCCACTGATGTGTACGTGTAAGGTACACTACTCTTGGTGATTTTTTTCTCCCCCTTAGAATAAAGAAGATTACGAACAATTTCTGCAGTTGCTAAATAGCTAAAATAAAACAAAAACAAACAAGACCATTTCTTTCTGGAGGAGGTTCCCACAATGAAAGCACGGGGATAAAGGATGTGATGGCCACAGAATTCCATTCATCTAGTAAATATCAATGCTAATTGATCTCACGTGTATAGTACGATCCACAAACATTTAAATTAGGAGACTGGTTAAAAATGATGATAGCTAAAACAATATTTAGCTTAGACCAGTTATACTTGTATCCTGGTCCTGACATTCTTCAGAAAGGAATTAGAAACATTGACCTAGAAATGCTTCCCCTCCAAAGATCTGAGTTTTGATTTTTTAAAGAAAAATAGGTGCCTTATACTTCAAACCTCAAGTCAACCTCTACAAATGCTAATTATCTTAGCTGCCGTCAGAAGCAGGATGCTTCAGTAGAGAACGCATCATCCTTTACTGTGTATTGAGTCATTCAGAGCTTCCATTTGGCATTTCAGTTTCAAATCCACAATAAAACCTATGCGTTGTATTCCAGACTTGCCCAAAAAAAAGACATGCACATGGAAATAATAAAATTCTACCACCATTATGTCTGAAAGGTTTAAGTTGATTGCACAAACCGCAAGTTTTTGCTTTAGCAGAATTATAAAGAAGTGGATGCTGTGGTTATACCTTGCTGTTGGTCCTTCTTTAGCGCAAGCTGTGCATGCGGGAAGATCTGCACAACTTGTAAAATATTCTCTACTGATCTTTTAAAAAGTGGCTTGAAAATGGGTGATAGTGCTTATACGGGTGAAGCCTTGATCCGGTTTGAAGCTGGAACAACCTTCTTCATAGCCATGAAAAAGTCCTTTGCTTTTATTTTAATAGAATTAACGTCTAGTAGCAACTTCTCCCTACTTGCATAAATCTGAGGATAGCATCGGCGTAGAGAGCACAGCGCAGCTTCAGTACATAAAGATTTGATATCTGCACCACAGTATCCTAACAAACAAAAATCAAACGTTACATCGGTCAAGGCCCAGGTTTACAACATGCAACATTTAAAGAATTTGTAATGCCAAAACCAAACAGCTTAACAGGGAATTCAAAGTGCTACCGCTCTGCAGGGAAGTTTCATGTTGCTCACTGCCTGATATCCTGCGCTTATGCAGCTGAAGCAGACTCCTCATCAAAAACTATACTCTCGAGGAAGATGCCCCAGAACCATTTAATGTTCTCAGACAACAAGAGGAACGATAACAAAGAGTAAATAGATGAAAGCATCTCACTCAGATTGCTATGAAGGTGTGCCAGCTGCCTCGTTGACTAGTTGTGCAGCAAGGCACAAGAGCATGGGTACTGCCTGGTACAAGCTAAGGTTCTTTACAACTTGGTCACAAGCAAGAATCCGTTTCTGTTTCAGTCTTACCAATGCATTTCTCAGCTAGTTCATCATGCAACATGTCCGGTGGCTGAGGGGTCCAGTCACAAGTATGAATCTTGAAAATTTCTTTTCTAGCCTGGAAGCAAAATCATTGCATTTTAGCTTGTCCCAAGTTTTCCTTAAAAATACCAACAAGAAACAAACAAACCAAAAGGCAAACAAACAGACAAAAAAAAAACAGTCCTCCCTCAAAACCCCTCATCTATTAATACACTTTTCTTACTTGCTCAACTTTCAAGTATTTTACAGTTATTTAATATACACTCTGCATTTTCAACCAGGAAATTGAATATTTCTTATTTGTTATACTGAACTTTTTATAGGAACCTACAATGAAAGAAAAGGCATTTATAGCTTCAATAACAAGTTTCCAAACTACGAGACCTAAGGACCCAGAGGAAAATACTGTAATGAAAAATTTATCCAGAAACATTTCTTTGCTGTCCAAAAAACTTCTCTAAAACTTAGCAAGCTTTCATTGGGACAGTCTCATTACTTCATCACATTTGCTTTCCAGTCAGTAAATTCACAGAAAGCACTTCTGGCACAATGCTTCCAATTGCTACAATTACTATAAAGAAGAAAAGAATTATGACTCAAACTACTACCACTGATCCGGGGCACAATCAAATGCAAACACGTCCCCTGTTCACTCATAAGTGAAGGATTGAGACCAAAAACACAACTTCATGATGAAAGCGCCCAAGTGGACTAAATAATTAAGCAAACAGGTACAACTTTGGGAATGAAAGGTTTGATTATAGAACTAACTACTTGGTGGTATCATCCTGACCATATATATCCAGTACTAGATTTGCCCTCCATGGAACAACGCAGTGTCTCCACGTGTCACTCTTTTGTTCAAGTTGTCAATTATTTTTTTTTTCCTATAAAGTTGGACTTTGCCATGGTAGCACTAACGTTGAATTTAAGTTCTCACCTCTTAATTTGGCAAGTTGAAGAGGAAGTGTCTGCCAAAGCGTCCTGGTCTTCGTAAAGCAGGATCTATAGAATCCAGTCTGTTGGTAGCTCCGATTACCACGATCTCCCCTCTGTTATCTATGCCATCCATAAGCGTCTGAAGAGTTGCAACAATGGAACTAATAGAAAAATATAATTTTTACTTACTGGTTCAGTAAATTTTGTTACATTCCACATGACTTTCTTGATGCCGGAATAACCTTCTTCCTAGTGGTCATTCAAAACTGGGAAAAAAATAGTCTACCAAGTCGGGGTTTTTTTGATTTGATAATCAATCTGCAGACTGTTAAGTCATCAAGCACTTCAAGACTGTTTGAAATAATCTCTACGTTAATATAAAAGGAGTACTGCACACTTCTGCTCAGGAAGAAAATCACGGAAAATGTCAACTTTGATTTTAGATGTTGAATTTGTTGCAGTGAGATCTTCCTCATCGCACGATTCTATTTGGATTTAAACCATATTATCTATGGAGAGACCAAGATTAGGACAAGAACAGCACAGAGTTCAGCATGAAGCCAATCAGGAGCTCAAGTTTGTATTCTTTGTATTCAACTTTACCCTTCTCTTGCTGGAAGGACCTGCTTTTTGACTCTCCTTCTCTTCACTAGGAGCATGTTCCCTCTTGCATTCGTAATGCTCTTTCTCAGTGGTTTTAGTCTTGTCCTTTGTATCTTGGCATCTCTCTGTAACAGCTGAGGAGGAAAGGTTTTTAGAGCTACATTCAGTGTCAGACTCGAGACAGGAAGTATGCCGCAATTTCTCACCAGGCTCACAAGACTCTTTGCCGGACAAAACGGTTTCTTTTGAAATGAGGTCACGTTCTTTTGATCTTCTTGCTTTCTCCTTGTCTCCACGGTCATCACATTGGTACTGGGCGAGGTATTCAACATTCCCAGGAGATTTCGGAGGGTCCACGACACTGCACAAAATAAAATCACATTTCTCACTTCTGCTGAAGGACATGAATATTAAGAGTAAAACCTTCCAACGTCGAACAAACAAACAAAAACCTCTGAACTACAGGAACCCTCGCAAAGATATGCCATTTAGAAACCTCTCCTGTGATTAGGACACCTTCTTCAGCTCCCAGAGAAAGTGCTTTTTCCCCTCTTGCTTCTGAAGCCATTGCACTAAAAAAGCAAACGCATCTGTCTCCCTCCACATGCTGCTCTGAATAAGAGCCAGAATATTCAAAGCCACTCTATTTGTTCTCCCCACATAGCCGAAAAAACACCAGTTGAAAGAGTTTTCTACCTCTCTCCACGAATTTACATCCACATATCCTATGACTGCAAAAATAGAAGGCGGGGCTCAGGAGAAACAGCCAGTGCTGGAAATGAAAAAAAGCAGCTTGTTTCTTCAGAGTCTTAAGCCTATGCTACTAGGAACAAAACAAAACAAAACAAAACAAGAGGAGAGGAGAACAACAGCGGGAAATTTACCTATTCTCCAGGTGTTCAATTGCAAAGCCTCCTCTGGAGGATCAACAGTTGTGAATTCAGTGTGCTTAGGAGAAATCAGATCTACATCTGAACCACAACTATTTCAGTAGTATCACGAACTTCTGTTACTCTGAAGAAGCAGTCAGCACCGTTTCTATGTTAGGAAAGAGCTGAACAGAGTCTGTTATTCACATCAAGTAGTCAGGCAGGTTTCTTTAGGAAGGCTGGGTTTCACTAGAACATTACTAGCCTGTAAGCCTCATGGCATCACCTTCCATCTTGACTGCTGAACCTCCTTGCTCCCTACTATCTTCTTTGCCAAGATACAGCTGTCCACATTTACTTTTCCTACTTGGCTGGACTGAATTTAAGAAGATCTTGCATCTAAGAAAGGGAACAAAAGCTGCTGCCCAGCAGCGTCTGGCTCAGGGAGGAGTGAGAAAGCTCTGTGCAGCCCCCAAGGTCCGTGCAGCAGGAGGCAGGAGGTGCTCCAGGCTCACAGCAGCAGTTCCCCTGCGGCCTGTGCAGGGAGAGGCCCCTGGTGGAGCAGGCTGTCCCCCTGCAGCCCATGGGTCCCCCGTGGAGCAGATCTCCACGCTGCAGCCCCCCTGTGGCTGGAGGAGCCCCCGGTGGAGCAGGTGGCTGTGGCCTGGAGGAGGCCGCGGCCTGTGGAGAGCCCCCTCAGGAGCAGGCCCCGGGCTGGACTGGAACAGGCTGTGCTGAGCCTGCTTTGCCCGTGACGCTCCTTGTGGAGTGATCTCCCTGTCCTTCTGGCAGCCCTTGAGCCCTTGCCAGCCTCTTTTCTCCCCTTGGCGTTGGAGGAGGGGCAGGGAGAGAGCGCTTGTGCTGGAGCTCAGCTGCCCAGCTGAGGAAAACCACCACGGCTCTGTCTTGCCGCTGCTGCAGCACGCTGGTAGCAGCCAGCACCGTCTGTTCTTCGAGCCTCAGCAAGCCCACAGCATCTTCCGTGAAGGGATCCCGTTCCTTCACGCCTGACAGGCGCCGCCTCCAGAGGCTGAGGGCTTGTGCCCCGTTTGCAAGCGCTTTCTCAGTGCCCCCTTCCCCAGAGACGGATCCCAGCTGCTTGGCTTCACTGCCCTCTGCTGCCAGGCTCCCGCAGCTGCTATCCCAGCAGCGCAGCGAACATGCGGATAGAAGGCTGCATCATCGTGAGTATCCGCACGTCCCCATGTTACATCTTTCATTTCCCTCATTCACAATCGTGTTTTTTGGTCAAGAAAAGTTATCACAAGGAAAAAAAGAATTGTACTTCTCTAATAAGTAGTCTTTGTTGTCCGGCCAGGATCAGTAAAAATCCCTGCTCGCCGGTAACTAGAGCCCTTCATAGACCAGCGGGGGGCAGGGGAAAGGCCTCCTGCCCGGCCGGGCTCCCCTCTGCTGCCCTGAGGGGGAGCAGGCCGTGTCGCAGGCCCTGTGGGTCGGGGTGCCCTTAGGGGAGGGGGGGAGGTGAAGGCCGCAGGGCCTGGAGGCAGGGCTGGGGGCTGGGGTGTTCCCTCCCCCTGTATCAGCCCCTTCTGGGCCCTGTGAGACGCGGAGCTGCTGCCCGGGGTTAGGCCCAAGGTCTCCTGTCAGGCCCGGGGCCGCCCTTCCCCTCGCCCTGCCCTTCCCTCCCGCTCCTGAGCCCTTCGTCAGGCCTTGCTGGGCCCTCTGTCCGGCTGTCTGTCTGTCCGTCCATCTGACCCTCTGGCCATCTGTCCCACCACCCTGCCCCGTCCCTGCCCTCTCCCTAAGGAAGCAAAGAGTCCCCGGGCTGCCTTCATGGGGGGGGTGGGGGGCAGAGGGGAGGTTCTGCTGAGAAAAAAATGAAAGATTTCCCCCTTAACGGGCACCTTGCGAGTTCTTTCGAGTTCCAACCTTCTGCCTTCCTTCCGTAGCAGTGCCTCTAAGGGGTGCGCTGTAAGGCAGCCCTCATCTGGCGCGTTGCTCCTCTGTTCCCCCAAGGAACTGCCTTCAGGATCTGACTAACTCTGGATGCACCCGGTTGTCGCCTTAATTTCTCCTTTAGCTTGCTGAAAACAAGCCGGTTGGGTGACCTTTTGCGTTTCTCGCTTAAAATTTGGATCGAGGAGGTCTGTGTTTCCTTACGCTGATGTCCACGCTGAAGGTGCAGAAGGGTTCCGTGCTGTTGCTTGGGTCAGCCTTGTTGCCAGGTTCGGAATGTTTAGCCTACCGGTGCTTCGGTGCTGTTGGGCTGCACTCAGAGTGTGAGCTCTGGGCGTTATTTCTCAAATACTGCGTTATTTGAGCGTACAGACCCGAGATATTCTGCGGAGAGGTGATTTAAGGCACGTCAGAACCACCGCTGCGGCGTGTGCCAGCGTCGGACGCCCGTTCGAGTGATCGGGCGGAGCAGGTGAGTTGAATTTGGTGCTGGGTGGCGAGGTGGTGTTGGGGGAAGAGCTAGGCTAAGGAGAGCTTCCTCTTGCTCTGCCCCTTCCCATCTCAAATGGCCGCTTCCTGGGGAGATGGGTTCGTTGGGAGGTTAACTACAACGTTACAGTGAGGATGAGGAATCATCTTTAGTCCCGTAGGTATTTGCTGCCAGGCCGCAGCGTTGATTTCAGAAATTGTATTTAAAAAAGGGAAAAGAAAGGAAAGATGTATTCTTTAACATACTCTCTTTTCTCGGAGAGTAGATGGAGGAGCTTCAGCAGTGCCCTTCCTCCGGAAACGATTCCCAGTGTCTGCTCAGACACTGAGGAGGAAAATGGAGGAGAGCCACCCGATAGAAATAAAGGAAAGAAGGGGTCATGGATTAAGGGAAAAGCACTACTTAAAAAATTGGTGCTCTCTAAAAACGGGTTAAGGGTTTGGGACCTGCAGGTGCTGCCTACAGCTGTGTGCGTTGCAGTCGTGCCTGTTGCCACTGAGCAAAACGGGGAGAGCTGCTTTGTCGAACGCGGCGTGTTAAAGCACGTGCCACTGCCTGGAAGAAAAGCACGGACTTCCCTCATGTGGGCCTTCTTCCCTAGCGATCTGTGGTTTACCTGATGGTTTCCCATAAGCTGAGAATGTTTAAAAGAAAAAAAAAAAAATAAATCAAAAACCAACACCAACGTTGAGAGTGGTGAAGCAGATCCTCACGTGTGGACTCAGAATCAGCGGTGACATCACCATGCGAAGCATTGTGTGCGCTTCGGGTTGGGGCTGCTGCGAGCCTCGCAGCGGGGAGGGAGAGCGGATCCGGGGTGCCTCTGTGTCATCCCTCTGCCCTGGTGGCTTCGTGAGCACTGAGAGTTTGACTCCTGTGTTCCCAGCTTTCGCTTCCGCACCTGCGGTGTGGCAGAGCCAGCGAGCTGCTTGCTCAGCTGGAGGAGGAAGAGGAGTGACCTCAACATTGCCGAGGTAAAGCACAGTTACTGAAAAGATTTGGCAAAGATGTGGGTTGTACCAGCGCGGCTGCTGCAGCTGCAGCAGATCCTGGAGCATTGGAGAAGATAGAGAGGGGTTTCTTCATGAAAAGAATGCTGTTAAAAGTGTTTTCATGCCAGAAATTAGGATAAACGCCTCTGTTGTTTGACATCCTCTATTGAGCTGGCACATTGGCATTACAGCGTACCTGGCACGCTGTTTGTATTAAAAAAAAAAGGTATTTTATTCAGGGCAGGCCAGAAACCTGCCTTGGCACTTGCACATCTCAGCAATGCTTACAGACCCTGCATCCTGGCTGCCAGGCCAGGATCTAAATCCGATGGTGCTGTTGGTAAACTGAAGCTCAGGAAGCGCTTCTGGGTTTTTTTGTCCTTCCATGTGAATTTTTACCCTGTGAAGATGGTGTATGAAGCTATTTTCGTAACAACAAATAGGTTTAAAAGCAGTTTCAGTTTAACATCTACACGCTTGGGTGTTATCAACAGAGCTTTGTATACTGAGCTGGTGCTTGGTAGGAGAAAAACCATCAATCTTACCTGGGAAACCTGGACCCCCTCAGCTCCATACTGCTATGAGGAAACTCAGATGTAAGAACACACTTAAATAACACCTCACCAGAGCTGCTGTGCTCCTGACCACCAAAGGCACCTTTTTCCAACACCGTCGTACTGGAAGTTGATGCAGCTGGTTCCATCCGTAACGTGTGACTGTACAGTGCTGTAAAAGAACTATTTTTTCACAGCTTTGGAGAAAGTGAAGCAGAGAAAACCACGCGTAACCACTGATACCTGGACCCCAAACTGCCACAGACTGACGGTGATGCCCACTGGATATCTCCTGATACCCTGCTGCCTTCTGACTGCTCCAGCAGAAGTCCCGTTTTAATTAGCCAGCAGGTCCCTCTGAGGGAGGGACTTTGCTAAAACTCCTGCCGTAGGAAGTATCCTACGGGAGCCAAGTTGCTAAACTGATGTGTGGTTTTCCCTTAACCCCCTCACCCCTGACTTTCCAGCTCCTGACAACACTGCCAACGTGTGCAGTGTCACCGTGTGCCAACTAGGTGCCAGCTGCCATGGTTTATATATTGTAAAATTAGTGATTTGGGACTCGTGAGCACTGAGGAGAGGCTAGCAATTGCTTAAGAGCTTTCCTTGTGTCGCTCTGGGGCAGGGAGATGGGTGAAACATCTTAGGCTTGAAAGTGATTCCCTGCAGAGTGACGTGCTCAGATCTGCACAACAGATCTGTCGTTTTGGTCACCTTATTAGATCCCTGCTTGAGAGGTTGCTTGCAAGAATCGATTCCTCTTCACCTTGATGTGTCAAGCTAAAGACAAATCTGTGCCGAAGCACTGTTTGATCAGACGAGTGCCTTGGTTCAGGATTGTTCTTTGACAGCTACAGAAACAGCAGGACGATCAGCGCCTTCAGGAACAGATGAATTTGATCTTGAGGCTGTCGTAAAACAGGTCCCTGAAGTTTGAAGACTCTTCAAATAGTTTGGGCCAGCAAGGAGCAGCTGTACGTGGCGGCTGCGGTAACTCGGGGCTCCGAGTCTCAGAGAGCGTGGTGAAAGCTGGCTGCTGGAGGAAGCTGAGGCAGCGTTCAGCTCTAACCTTTGCCTTCTTGGCTGGCATCTTTGCACTCCTGCTGTCAGTGGGTGTTGAGTGTCCTTCCCGGCAGCCTCAGAACGTGCCCTCAGATGTAGGCAGCGTTTAGCAGCTAGAATTCCCTCAAATAGAAAGAGTACAAATGATGCGTTTTCTGCTTTTGCTTTGGAACTCTTAGCTTGAGGTTTTCCTGCAGGCCTTGAGGTTTCTTGCAGCAGCAGGGATGAGTTCTGTTAGCAAGAGGCTGTTCTGTGCTTCGACTGTGGGAAGATGAATGGTTACGTGTGCACCGTTAAATATAACTTGACACCTAGCACACCGCACTTGCAGCCTGTGGGGTGCTTTAACAAGCAGGTAAATCAGCAGAGGCTGTTTTGCAGCCGGGGTGATGCTGGGTGATTAAAAAGCAGGGGCAGAACAAGGAGTTTCTAGTGTTTGTTCTTGCTTGTCATCCGACTCTCCACTTCCACTGTTCTTTAAACAAACAAACAAACAAACAAACAAACAAAACAAGCAAGGGGTAAGCATCTTAATATCTTTATTATAAATGGAAGGCACAAAAGAGGCCAGCAAGAGAGACTGTCCAAGAGAAATGCTTTGTGCTTTATAAACAAACAAGGAAGTACCCTTAGGTGGGTGTGATAATCCTCCTCTAATGCGTTTTTGGGGTGCAAAAATAGATTTGTTCCTTTCTTGCTCTTCTCTGCAGGACAAAGGCAGAATAGGCACTGCAAAGTTCGACCAGGGAGGTCAGTTTGTTCCGTACTGAGAAAGACAAGCCTGTAAAACAAACTAGACAGATTTTCTTTGTACTATTCATCTTCCTTCAGCAAAGGCAAAGCTTATGACACTTGTTGGTGTGTATTTCCAGACCCCCAGCTACTGGCACTGTAGCGCATCTCTAATTCTTTGGTACAAAAGGTTCAAAATCTCTTAATGCAAAAATTTTACCAGCACCCTGGAGCAAAAAAAAGAAATCTAAAACCCTTACCAACTTCTATTACAGACCTGCTGAGTGCACCAGAGTTACTCATTTTTATTCAGGCTTTCAGGGGCAACTTCAGTTGGTTTAGTGCTTGGATTGCTCTGTTAGCAGATGTCAGTTTAAAAAAAAAAAAAAGCTTTTGAGGTCCTTTTTAAAATGAGACTGCTTTTTTGGAATTTGGAATACTGCAAGGTATCGCTGGTTTTGCTTTCTTCCCATTCCTTAGACCAGATCCATTCAGATTCTGAACAGCGTTCCCGGTCTGTTCAGGAAAATGGAAGGCAACAAGCAAAATGATGAGCTCCTTGGGCAGTCAAAAGAGCTAAATCTGGAGAGTGTTTTGAGTCAAACTTCCATGCTAAGGAGCACCAGTAATTGTTAGAAGTAGCTGCAGAGGAACCTGCATGGCACTGGGTGTGTTTCTGAAGGTGCTAAAGGTCCGAAGTGACGATTCCTATCCATACTAAAGAAGAGAAGGAAACCTTGCACTTAACTACTGTTTTTATTCCCTTTGTCCAGCAGTCAAAAGCAGTAACTAATATGAGAACCCAACTTTTCCTCTCTTTATTTTAGATTTGGGAAAATTCCCTGCCAAAACAATATTTCCTGGAAAATTCACTAGTGTTTGTGTGAGTAAAAGCTTCCAACCTTTTATTATTAATTTGTAAGAACTATTTCATCCACTTTTGTCCAGAAGAGTCAGAAATAATTTGCACAGAAATGTGCAGCGTTTTAATGAAAGGATTCAGAATCACTCTGAATTGAACTTTATCTGGTCTGGTTGCAGGTTTTGTGACATTTAGTGTCTTTAAAAAAAAATAAATCAAAATTTCTGACTTCATATCAGAAAAAAAGAAAAAAAAATGCTTGTGGCGAAATAAAATCTGTTGCAGCTCTGCTCATCGAAAACTCATTGGCTGTTAAATTGGACCTAAGTCGTCTTCTCTAACCTTTCATGATCCTGCAGCAATGGATGATGATGGATATATGGATTAGGGAACAGCACGTGATGGCAAACTTGTGGTATTTGCTACTGTACTGGGTCTGGCTGGAATGTTAACTTTCCCTGCAGCAGCCCATACAGTGCCGTACTCTGTTCTTGTAGCTGGAACAGCAGTGTTATCACACCAGTGTTGTGTCTACTGCTGAGCAGCAGTGGCACAGCATTGGGCCTTTCTCTAACCCTCCTAGGGGGTGGGCAAAAAGGTGAGGAGAGAAACATCACTAGGGCAGCTGACCTAAACCAATCAAAGGGATATTCCATACCATGTGATGTCCCACTCAGCAATAAAAGGTGGAAACAGGAAGAAGAGGGGAGGGGTGGGCTCTCGTTGGGAAAACGTCGGTCCTCCTCTCGAACACCGGCTGCGTGCGTTGAGGCCTTGCTTCAAGGACGTGGTCAATGATGGCTCATTTGTGGGAAGTAGAGAGTAATTTCCTCTGCACTTCCATATAGCCTTCATTTATTTTGTTTGTTTGTTTTCCTCCCTTCTTTTCATTTTTCCTTTTCCCCTCCCTTTTCCCCTTTCCCTTTTTATTTCCCCTTAGTTAAATTGTTTAGTTCATGGTAGTCTTTATTTAATTATTATAATTTTTTCCCTTTAATTAAATTATCCTTATCTCAACCCGTGAGTTGTTCTTTGCTTTACTTCTCCCCCTCCTCATCTAAAGGAGGGGGAGTGAGAGAGCGGTTGTGGGGTTTAGCTGCCCAGCACGGTAAAACCACCACAGCTACAGCGCAGAAAGAAAAACCAAATTGCTTCCAAAAAATCAAAGTAATTCAAAATCCTTGGTATCATGCAGCCGTGCCACTGGCAAAGTGAGCATTCCCCTGCCTCTCAAAGCTTGCTGTACCCTTGATCTGCTGTCTTGCTGCTGTTAATTGATTGCAACTCTACGTGTCTGATCAGGGCTACGAGTTGTTCTCGATATGGAGATCATACAACATCTACTGTGCACGCTTGTGTGTATAGATATGTTTATCCTGTATGCATGTACATCCGTATGCATATTTGTGTGCTGGCCCCCAGATCCCTCATGTTACAAAGCATCGGCCTCGAAGGCATACTCATCAAAATCTTTTGTAGAGCCTCCATTTTTTTCTAGTTCCCTCAAAATGAGAGAATTTTTACGCGCTCTCTGTGTCGAAAAGGCAAAAATTCTGATTTTCACTGTCGCTCTCGCTAACTTTCTCTCACTCCCTCCTCGTGTGTGTATAAACACAGATGTGTGTATGCGTATGCACATCTGTGGATTTAGATGCACTGGTATGTTTTTTGCTGTACAGGTAATAAAGACGGGGAAAGGTTTTTGTGTTTTCTTAATAGGTGAAGAAATCTTGAAGACCAGAGATTGGAAACATGCTGAATTTTAAATTAAAAAAAAAAAAAAAAAAAAAAGTTAAATTGCCCGGCTGTGGAAGATGGAGCCTCATTTTTGCAGCCACTTTGAATCACGAGTTCATCTCTAAATGCGCTGTTTTTTTTTTGTTTTTGTTTTGTTTTGCTTTTTGGTTTTTATTTTTTTGAAGAGCTAACTAACCCTGGCTGCATCCAGTCTGAGAGAGCATTCAAATGGACTTGCTTCCTCTCTTAGTTATAAGCTGTTTAAAAGCACATCCTATGTTTGAATTGTGGATGAGAGGTTCCCTTGGCAAAGTGAGGAGGAAAATTCTTCCTACCCCTTTATTATTAATTCACGGATTCAGTCTTGGTTCGGCCTACAGGAGCAGTTAACTGGAAGCCTTTGAAGATCGATAACTTTGCTGAGGTTGTCCAGGTAGGTGAAATCGAAGACCCACAGGGCCTGGAACGTGCTGTTTAATGCGTCCTAACTGTGTTCTAGAGAAGTTATTTGTAGCCATAGTTGATTATTGACTCGCATGTATCATCAGGTGTTTTTTTAAGGAGTGACTCCGTTTTCAGGCTTCCAGATGTGCTCCAAGTCATATTATTGAGGATGTGGAAGAGAACGCTTGCTGACAAAGCTCCTGGCAGCTTTACAGAACTTTAATATTTAGTTAGTTCATGTAACAGCTGATTTCAAGGCTTTGCTCTCTTCGAGAGACTGATAACTTGATTTGATTAACTGAAGAAAGCTGGAAAAATGTTCGTTCCTCATTATTTTTCACTTGTTACTTTCTTTCGGGTTACTTTTAAAAAGAAGATTTCACCGATCACAAGCCAGTAGAAGACTTTCAGCCCAAGCAAGGGTGAAGACAGCTCTCTCCAAGAGCAGAGGAAGTCCCAGTGGAGAGAACCCGAGCTTGTTAGCAGAACTCGTCGGCATGTCTAAACAAGGAGACGACTGCTACTTCTATTTCTATTCTACCTGTACCAAGGTATGGCTGGTTTTCCTTTGCCTTGCTTTTTTTTCCCCTTTTTTTTTCAGGAAGGAGTAGATTAGGAGGAGGAAGCACACTGGTCTTTGGTTAACTTGAGAACCAGATAGATTGTGAATTCAGTTGTAGCAACATGAGGCAGCAGCATGGCCATTTTTGAGGCTGTACTCTATTTTCCTTGTTGGTTTCCTTTTGGTTCCAGGGAGACAAATGTGCGTACCGCCACTGCGAAGCTGCTCTGGGCAATGAGACGGTCTGCAAGCTGTGGCAGGAGGGTCGTTGTTTCAGGAATGTCTGCCGATTCAGACACATGGAAATTGACGTGAGTGCCTAACGATGTGTTCTCAAAATAAATCAACAAAAGCATTTTTCAGTGCCGTAGGTGTACTGATTGTGCTTTTGCAGGATAGATTCGTTTGCTTCAAAATCATACTGGTTTCTGTTACCAAGAGGGGGGGTGGGAGGAAGCAGAGGGAAATAAAATCAATGCCTTAGGTATGTCTTAGCAAGATATTTTTATTTTTTTTTATTAGATGCTGACAGTTTTCTCAAGAGATGCAGAATAGCTGTTAAATAGACTGCTAAAACCTGCTGGAGCAGGGGGGTAATAAACAGGCTGTTCTATCCTCATGGGAGCAGGCTTGATAATGAACTATCAGGTGTCTTCTGACCCACAGTCCTTCAGATAACGCTGTTGTAGCTGCCTGGGGTAGGAAGTGGGGAAAGTTAAAGGTGCAGCAGAACTAAGTGTCCAAGAAGTAGTTCTAGACAGGGTTAGCCTAGGCAATTTCAGATGTTCTTTTTCCCTCTGAATAATCCTAGTATAATCCTAGGTGTATTAGTTTAAGCCACCCTCAACTGATGTCTGAGAGTGCCTGTCTTCTCAAACTGAGTGATGACCAAACTAAATGTGCATAGTGGTTACAGCTTATGCAAACTTTGTGAATATGCCCAGAAATACTACACTTAACTGAGAAACTGACCTTTGGAATGATGTTTCAGCACTGTGTTGTGACAGCTGTCACGATCTGGAGCTGTGCATCTCTTTGCAAGCCTCAGGTGCATGTTATCACGAGCTTTTCTTTCTTTCTGTCTTCAGAAAAAGCGCAGTGAGATTCCTTGCTACTGGGAGAACCAGCCGGGAGGCTGTCAGACAGCCAACTGTGCTTTTCATCATGCAAAGGGACGTTACATCGATGGACAATTCTTACCACCAAGCAAGAGTGAGTTTAGGTCCTTTTTCTTTAAGCGCTGAAGAATTAATTTTGAGTAGTACTTAGTGGGTGCCAATCCTGTAGGGGGCGTCAGGTAACTGTTCATTTGTGAGGGCAGGAAAAGGTCTGCAGTCATAGGTGTACTGCACCGAGTGTACTGCTGGTGTTTGTTTTCTGCTTTCGTGCTCAGCTTCTCTTTGCTTAGTGTGATGTTTGCCTTGCAGTTTGCTTCCTGTTGTTTCCTCTTTTGCTGGGTGGTAGGGAGATGTGGTGTTGTTGGAAGGGAAATCATTGTTCACGGTGTAAGCAGTGATGGGATGGGCAAAAGGAGATGCTGAACTCGTTGTCTGTGCGGGTTATCTGCCTTTGCTACCATCTCTTTGCATTGTGGTCAAAGTTTTAAACTGCCATATTACCGATGATCCTCGTCTTCCTCTAGCTACACTGCCAAGTCCGCCTGAGTGCGCGGACGATGATCTGAAAGTGGCTCAGATGTCACTGCAGCAAAACAAACTTTCTGTCCAGTCAAATCCCTCTCCACAGCTAAGGGGGTGACGAAAGTGGAAAACTCTGAAAATGTCCCAAGCCCTACACACCCTCCAGTTGTAATCAATGCTGCAGATGATGATGAAGATGATGATGGTGAGCATGTTTTGGTTCTTGGAAGGAATTTGTGCTGTAAATGATTGTGTAAATCTTTGGTTCTTGAAGGAATTTGTGCTGTAAATGAATGTGTTAAATCTTTGGTTCTTGAAGGAATCTGTGCTGTAAATGAATGTGTTAAATCTTTGGTTCTTGGAAGGAATCTGTGCTGTAAATGGATGTATAAATCACAGATGACCTGAGGTCTGACTAGCGATAGGGCAGGCAGTCTGGCCAGGTCACTGGTGGCTTTGTCTGGCAGTCAGTGGACAGAAGCTGAAACGTTGGAGGAAAGCTTAGAACCACTCCTGGCTTTAGCTGGTCTTTTGTGTAAAGTTCTATGTGAAACTAGGAAGGAAATTTCTTTTTTCTGTCTGAAGAGCAATGTGTTGTGTAGTAGTTAAAGCTGCAGAGAGAATCTAGAGTCCTAGAGGTTTTGTCCTAGTGTATTCTACTTAGGAGTTCATCAGGTCAGTGTAGCTGTTTAAAAACAAACAAACAAACAAACAAACAAACAAACAAAAAAAACAAAACAGCAACAAAGTTTTTTATATGAACCATGGGCTGAAGTGTCACTGCATGAGCTACGTAATCATGACCAACCTGGTCTATGCATAACTGAATCGATTTTTCCCCTTCAGACCAACTTTCTGAGGAAGGAGAAGAAACTAAAACTCCCGTCCAGCATCCAGCTGCGGAAGGCAAAAATGGATTACGGGTGATTTCCACTCGGAAAGGCAGTTCTACTACTACTAAACAAGGTATGCCAGCACCTTAGTAGGATAAATCAGAAGAACTTGACAGTTAAGTCAAAAGCAGCGTGGTGTAAAAACACAACAAAATGTAGGGGTGCTGAATGGAGTCGGTTATTTCCATGATCTCATTTCTGCCATTAATACCATCATGTGCCCATTGGGTCAGAAAGGTGAACTCCTTTTCTTTACTTTTGGAGAACAAAACAGGGCCACAGCATGGAGTTTAAATGGCTGCACGTGCAGCCTTGCAACCACTGTTGATAAGCCATATCTAACGATAGAGGGATCTAATATCGTGTAAATGGATTAAAATGTGGATCTAATATCGTGTAAATGGATTAAAATTAAAACTACATTTTGAACCCTGAAGGATGAAAGGAGGGGCAAAATGCCATTGGTTCTATGGCTCTTTCACTTGTGAGGAGTGTTGACAGGCTTTATTCGAAATACTTCAGAAAGTTCCTGAGCGCTAAGAAGCCTGAGGACCTGTGGTCCTCAGTGAGTGCCTCTAAGCCTGTCTCATGAACTGTTTCCTGTTTTCAGAGGGCAATCTGAATTTTGGAATAAAAACACTTGAGGAAATCAAATGGCAGAAGATGAAGGAAAAAAATAAGAGACACGGTGGTGAGTTAATATTCCCTACTTTCTTATCCTGTTCACGGCAGGTGATGGTGACTGGGAGCTGCTTGAGGGACAGACTTCCATTTTTAGCTGGGGGCATAAAGCAACCTGATTCTCAGCCAGCTGGTATTCTAAATGGGAGTTCAAAGGGCAACCAGAGGCAAATTAGTCACCTCTCTTCTTTACATGCTCTGCTTGCTGTATTTTTGACAGTAACAAATCATTTAAAGTTTTTTGTTCTTTGTGATAGTTTTTTATGTTGGGTAAACTTCCTTACGTTTTGGTTGCTCTGAACAGAAGATTCTTCAAGATCTTCTCTTCGTCCCGTTGATTCTATGATTTTTCCTGCTCCAGAAGAGGAAAATGTCCGGACAGTGGTGAGAACTGTGACAGTGTCTTCCAAGAAAGGTAATAATGAATGCTTTTGTTTTGATTTCATTACTCCTAAACTGGAGGGTTAAGCAATACTTAAAACAATTCACCCATGTTAGCCTTCTGGTGCTGCCTTCTGTTCAAAACGTGCTTTTATGCTTAAAGTCCCTGGTTGTACTGGAAAGATTTGGTGCTCAGGTTAAGTGCAGTGGCAGGAGAGAAAAAAAAAAGTGTCAGTATGCCAATAGGGGGGTAACTGAAAACCAGAAGAGTAACGAGAAGAGCGAGCTGTAGAAGCCAGTGCTATATAAGAAGCAATTTCTGAAGCATTAAAGAGGCGTACAGTGGCAGGTGTGGACACAGTATGACAGGAGTTTGTGTATAAATTGTTTAGAGCTGTGCAAATGCCTTTTAAAGGGAAAAAAGTGTGGAAGTACTTTTACTCGTAGACATTCACCTTAGAAAGGAATATTTCTCAGCATTTGCACCTAAGAATATTCTGCTTGCTTATGCAGCTTTGTTCTGCACAAAGTATAGGTGTCAAGCAGACTCAGATTCACTCTCCACTATCTCAGCTGGAATTTGAAGCAAGCACTGAGACTATTAATATTTTTTTTCCATGTTAATTATAGTTAAAATATGAGTTTATGTGGTTTAGCTGTCAAAACAGTGTCTGACTGGGGTTTTTTGGACATGGGCTAACAGGATACTATTTCTGTTGGCTACTGGTTTCTGTGAAATAGAAAAAAAAATTCCCTTTTGTTTTAGGGGAGGAACCTGTGGTTCGAGTAGATCTTGCTGATAGACAAGGAAAACGGAAAGCCTCTGCGGGTAAGAACTTTTTACGAGCTGTTACGTAGGTGCTGCCTTCTATATATGACTGCATTAAAGAGTATTTGGGATGTATGAAAGGAAAATACATTGCAGTGGAGATCTGTGTTGACTGCAGAAATGGCAAAAAAAAAAAAAATCATTTAGCAGCTGAAAGGCAATTCTATGAAAATATGCTTGAAAAAGAGAAGCTTATTGTTGACTGTTCTCAAACCTTCCTGCAAAGAAAAGTTCTTACAATATTCCTTGTTTTCTCTGAAGATGATGTAAGCAGCCTTCCAGTGAAGCGCAGCCTTGCTGAAAGGCTGGGGAAGAAGGTTGAGGCTCCGGGAAATGCTGACAAAGCACCCAAGAGAGAGACAGGTACTAAACGGGCATCTGGATTGGATTCCTGGGTTTCGTATTTAGTCTTTCTGTTTGTCCTTTTCCAGTGATGTTTCTTTTTGCATGTTGGCTGAGGTCGTAATCACTGGGATTCAAAGTTACCTTTCCTGTCTTGTTTTGAAATGTGAACCTGAAGTTGACATTATGCAGCCTCCCTAATTCGTTCTTTTTCTGTTTTGCAGTTCGAGTTCCCAAGTCTCTGAAGGACAGGCTGGGATTACCTCCTAAGCAGACCAGTACTGAGAGAGGTAACAACTAGATATTAAATATGCTTTCTCCTCCTTCCTTTCCACGAACTTGGACTGCTTTCATACATCCCTACAAACTAATTTAAACGAAAACAAAGAACTGACGCCTCTTGCTTGAGTGCTGAAGCTCTTCTGACAGCCACTATCAGAACTCTGGCTCTAGGTGTGTGTTTATTTTCTACTTGTGCCTTGTCGAGGTTTTTAGCTGCTTCTGTGAACCGTTACGTACAATTAGAATAGAACCACTGCCAGGAGCAGGAATTTGAAATGCAGTCTGAAAAAGTAATAAAGTAAAGCAGCATTTCTGTGTAGCAGTTCTCTCTGGATAGGGCTGGTCTTCAAAATACAAGTGGCTCAGAGGAGGAGGAGAATGTTGTTCTAAGGATATTGTTCTAAGATGCATTATTGGGAACGCTCAAGATGAGTTTTCCTTAGTGCTCTGACAAATTTTGGAGACTTAAAATATTGCTGGACTCTCTTTAAATGTTGGTGCTTCTCCTCATTTCTTGATGATGACAGGGAAGGCTGCCAAGCCGATGGGAGAGATCCATGTGAAAACACTGGAGGAAATCCGTCGTGAGAAAGCTCTTCAGAGACGCGAAACTCAAGCCAAAGCCGAGGCTGAAGGGCATGGTAAAACTGAAGATTCCAGCGCAGGGGCAAGAGCTGCTCGTGCAGGTCGCATCCAAACTTTCTCTGAAGCCTTGTCCGAAAAAAAGAATAATCGCTTGGTAGAAGAGAAGAAAAAAGCAGGAGAATGCCATAGCAAGAGCAAAATTCAGGGTGAGTCCAAGAAGCAGCTCGCTCTGTCCGGGCCCAGCAAAGGGCAGGCGAAGGAGCCGGCAGGAAAAGTCAAGCCGGAAGGAGAAGTGCGTGTTAAAACCTTGGAAGAAATAAAGCGTGAGAAAGCTCTGCGGATGCAGCAGAGTGAAGGAGATGTGCCAGCTCCCTCAGCACAACCCAGACCTGCCCCAGCAGAGCAGAAATCTTTATGGAGCACAAAACTAACAGGTAATAAGATGCTTTAATGCCTGCCCCAGTGAGGTGCTTCCCATATTGAGCAAGTTCAGTTTGCTCAGGATCTGCTTCATGGATAAATGCTGAATGGCTTGCACATTGTAGCCTTTCTCTCTCTCTCTCTCATGGGACACAAGGAAATAAATGCACAAAGGAAACAAGTACCCAGCTTTCTTTATTTCTGCCGTTGACAACACTTTTTTTTGTCTTTTTTTAAAGCACCTGAAAAAGAAGAAAAGAAGGCAGTGGAATTGAACCGGCCTTTTCCTAAACTTTCCTCTGGACCTGATGTACAGGTGAGTCCTCTGTGAAGACACACATCCATTCGTACAATTTCTGATAATTCTGACAAGTTTTGTTACTCACCGTGTGCCACCCTCTTGAGTGTGTTCTTACCCTTCAGCAGCTGGTAGGAGCTGCAGTGCAGTCTAAATCCTATCGCCAGCAGCATTTCCAGACAACTCTGTAATCCTCAAACTTGGAATCAGTCTGTTTATACCACAGCAACAAAGAAACCCTGTTAGCACCAGCTGAAATCTACACAGTTAACGTGGAGGGAATTCTTTTTGTTCTTACTGACTTGATCTGTCAGACATGAAGGATTTAATACAGAAGGCCAGAGTTCTGTGTTCAAGGAAATCAATCTGTCAGTGGATACTGTATAGGGGAACTTGTATGACTTTCTGCTGCTTAAAAAGAATGTGATAAATAGATGTACAGCAGAACACCCTAGCTGTTTAAAGAAGCTTGCCATAGTGGATATTGCAGATATGTGAGACTGTGTCCGTAGTAAAGCATGGCTCTTGTTACAGGCAGAATTTTATGGAGAAAAAAAAACACAACAGTAACCTGAACAATATTAATATGCTGTTCCACATCAAGACCATTTTGGAGGGATTGCTGATCAGATTTTCTTAACGAAATCTCCACGGATTTTTTTTTTTTTTTTGTCCTATTCATGCACTCCTTTTCTTTCCTTCTAGCCCACTCAGCAGAGTGGAACTCGTAAATGTCCAGAGAAGAGCTTTGAAGAGAGACGGTGGGAGAAGTGGCAACAGAGAAAACAACAAGAGAAGCTTCGGCAGGAGGAAGCTGCTGTCAAATCTACTGCTGGCTTCTTTAATACTGAACCAGCAGGGAAAGTGGCAGCTCAATTTCAGGGCCAGGAAGCTAAAAGTAAGTGTTGAAGGTTAAGAGTTACTTAGGTTGTCTTCTGAAATACAGACAGAAGATGACAATTCTCATGCTGTAACTCTGGCTGGGTGCATTTTGCCACGCAGTGCTACGAAGCGAAGGGTGTACTTTCTTTTTCTTAGTTTGTTTCTTTTCCTGCCAGCCAGATGTTAGGTAAGGAACGGGAGACTAGAAAATGACACTACAAATGTGGACTTTGTAGAACAACTTAACTGTGGGACATCACTGCAAGGGAGAGGAAGCTGGTACAACAGTTGCATACACTCTTGTCCTACTATAACTGCTGCTTTTTCCTTTCCTAGCGGGAGCAGGACTTTAAATATAAAAGCCGTCTATATTTGTGAACCTAGCTTGCACTTAGGATTGCTATGTGTCTGAAGTGTCCCTTGTCCTGGATTATTATTTACTGTAGCTCTTCGGTTTCTTTGTTCCTTTGTATGGATTGTTGGTAGACGGAGTTTCCTATGTGGAAAAGATTCCTGAGAATCCAGGCAATGGCGGTGTAATTGTGCTGGCCAAATGCATTTAAGTGTGTAGAAGGACTGTGGAAATGATTAAGAGAACCTGGATTTTTCCTGAGGCAGAGCAAGACTGTATCAGTTCTCTCTTGCTTTTACTCTAGCCAACTTTATGACACCTGCGAAGCTTTCGCGTGGGAAAGTCACTTTCCCCAAGAAGAAGGCACTGAAACGTAAGGCACCTGGGAGTTATCCCTCTGCCATAGCAGCTGTGGAACTACAGACTGCCTTTGATGCTGACATGATGGGACCTCCAGCCAGAAAAGCAGCCATGGTAAGGCCAGGGGCTAATGCAGAGATGGATCCCTTGTTAAATTTCTACCCTCCTCTATTTGAAAAGGTGGAAAACTCAAACGTTCTGCAGGCCTTCTGTTTCCTTTGAAATCCAGTAGCTGTCTCCAGGATGCTTGTAGAACCCTTCTGTATTTATGAGATGAATGGCACTCTTTAACCGGTACTCTGATGCTGTGATTTCTCTGGTGTGGGGGATTTTGTCCATTAATGCCATGTTCTTAAAAGACACCAGATCATGAATAACCTCCAGGTGAATGTGAACTTTCTTCAGGAGCACCTTGGTTTTGTATTTTGGCCACGGCTCCGCAATGCCAGAGGAGAAGCAGTGTGGAGGAAAAAGCTATTAAGGAATCTTTTACCCATGTGTCATAAATACTGTTTTGCTGCTTTCTAGGGTGTTTCAGACGTGCCGGAGCACGTCCCAGCCATCAGACTTGAAGAAAATCCCCCAAACAGGTGACAACCCCAACTTGCTCTTTTTCTTAATCAGTGTATATCCCCAGGGAAACATAAGTTCTGTCACATGTGGGAAAAAATGAGGGTTCTGAGATAATTAAAGCCCAAATCCATCAAAGGAATAAGTCACCTGAAACCACTTTCTAGCAGCTAGCAGGATTGCTTAATTAGGCTTTCTTGAAATGCTGCAAGTCAGCACAGCTTTCCGGTGACTTCTTGGGTTGTCTGAACACCTGAACGAGGATGAGGTGAAGTTCTACTTCCTCGTGAGGTGATAGATGATGAGTAGTGTCCTCTGCCTTTTGGTCCTCAAGAATGCCACCTCAACTCCAGGTGCCCTGGCTTCACAGATAAACCCCCAGACTGAAAAATGTACCTGGTAACGCATCGGGCTCTAAATGTAGCCCTGGGTTGATTGATAACAATCCCTGTGTAAGATTGAAGCGTAGGAGGGCTTGCCTACAGTTTTAAGAGCCGGTTTGCAGGAAAGGGATTTCCCGTTAAGAAATGGCATATCCTGATTGTTCTTTCTTGCTCTCCCAAGACCTGAAGTGCATCTTGGAAGCCCGGAAAGATTTGAGGAGCAGATGGAGATGGATCTCGAGACCTCGACCTCAGCTTCTTCCCAGCTAGAAGAGGCACGGACACGCTGGCTGAGTTCCACAGGGAACGCGCCCTTATCTGCGGATGAAGATTTTGAGAAGCTACTTTGGGAAATCTCAGGAGGCAGACTGGAAGCCGAAATCGACTTAGACCCAGGGAAGGATGAGGATGACCTCCTCCTTGAACTCTCCGAGATGATTGACAGTTGAACTGCGTAGTCCTATGGTAGAATTAAAAAAAAAAAAAAAAATTAAAACTGTTCTTCTTGTTAGATACCCTGAGGTGATCCTTTTTCTAACTGAGGCTTTGCAATGAGACTTAAAGCACAGTCCAAAGTGGTAGAAATTGGCAGGATCTGCACTCAGTTGTCCTAAATTTCCCTGCTGGTCAGAGTTAAGGTCTTGTGCATCCGTTCTCTTACCTTCGATATTGAGAGGACAAAGCACTTCTTTTGGCACAGAAAGATCTCCATTGGCACGCCATGGTGGCTACAAATCGATCTTCTGATGGAGCGATGCTCTGAAGGCTGAAACGTAAAGCTTCTTCCTTCCTCCGCCCTTGGCACAACTCGATGTTGGGCACATTGTGAAGCTTTGGTGTTCTGATTTCTCGGACAGTTGATAGCCAAATCCTGGAGTTACTATGTCAACTCTTGACTTTTACTCGTGTATGCCATTGTTTTGACTGTACCCGTGTCAGATGATGAAGCTGTAGGGGTGGGAGGGAGCAGAATCGTTATTGCAGTGTGTTGTGGACCAAACTTGCTGCCAGGAGTGGGGGTGGGGGTCAGCCCACCCAGCCTTCCTTTCAATTATCAGGGAGGATCAAATGGTGAAAAGCAGCAGCTCTGCCATGCGGCTCCGCTACCCCCACTCCCTTCTCTTGTGCTGTACCAAAGTTCCCCCAGGCTTTGGTTGGTGCATTTTGCTGGTGTGAGGACTCCGGGGCGAGCAGTCGGGACTCTGCCGCAGTTACGGGGTCGATGAAAGGTTGTTTAAGTGCCTCTTGGTTTTAAAACTAGCTCCCCTGAGCTGCTGGCTCTGCTGCCTGCTACAGCAAATGTTCGGGTGCCATCAGCATCTTGCTTGGGCGTGGGCACTGACTCTGCGGAGGACAAAGCTGAGATTTGGGTGTATTGTGTACCCTGCCACCAGCCATCGTTTTTTTTCCCCTAGCAGATCAATTTTGAATTATTTTCCGAACTTTTCGCGGCACGGTAGGCTCTTCCCGCTATGATTTGTGAAGCTGTGGGGGCCCTCAGGCATTTGCTGCTGGCAGAGGAAAAGCGCTTGTCGAATTTGTTGTAAATACTTAATGTTTGGACAAAACCACGCGTCTCTGTCTGTGTGTGTGTGTGTGTGTGTGTGTGTGCTGTGACGCCCCGGCCCCACCAGGGAAAACCTCCGCGGACGAAACTGCTGCTGGAGCTCACGCAGGCCTTCATCGTGCCAAAGGACTTCACGGGGACTTCTGCCAGCTCAGTAATGGGGGAGAAAAAGCAAAATCAGGAGGAGGAGAGCTCAGAGACTGCACCCACCTGCCCTCGCTTTCCCTTCACCCCAAGCCCTGTTCTACCATCAGCCTTCGCCTCTTCTGCCTGCGGTGCTGGGAGCAGGAGCGGCGAGGTGGCGGCAGCCACGGCGTACCGCGAGCAGGACCAGAAGGTGCAGAAGGTGATGGTGCAGCCCATCGTATCCTTCCTGCGGCTGGGGGGTGCCGGGGAGGTGGGTGGGGGGCGGCTCGGACCTCAGGGGGCTCGGCCCGGGCCTTGAGGCCTTGTCGCGGGGCCCTGAGGCCTCGCTGTGGGGTTTGGGGCCTTGTCCCGAGCCCGGAACTGTCGTCCCCGTGCTGAGCCCTTAACGCAGCGCCCCAGAACCTCATCTTCCGCTACCTGCAGAACGTGAGTACCGCGGGGAGGGGGCAGGGATGGGGATTTGGGGGATGTGGGGGGAGTGGGGAGGGTCTGGGGATTCCCCTCAGTGAGTTTTCAGCTCCTGGCCGTGTCCCAGGACGGGTTTGTGGGGGATGGAGAGCTGTGCAGCGTGCTGGTGGGCACAAGGAGCCCGGCGTTTCCCCCTCGTGTAGCCGGGCGTGCAGGGGTGTTCCCTTGTGACTGGAAACGTGTTCTTCACCAAACGTGTAGTATTCACCCGATGGTATAACGCTCAAATGTCAGATTGCTCATTGAAACTGCCCCTGAGAGTTGCTCCTCGGAGCGTTTGGGAGCTGTCGTGGCTGTGGCTAGCAGGTATTTCTGAACACATGAGAGAACAAAAGTGCTCAGTGTTTGTGGCCCGACTTACTCTCCTCCTTCGTTCTGCAGAGGTCGAGGATCCAGGTGTGGCTCTATGAGCAGGTGAACATGCGGATAGAAGGCTGCATCATCGTGAGTATCCGCACGTCCCCATGTTTCATCTTTCATTTTGCCTCATTCACAATCGTGTTTTTTGGTCAAGAAAAGTTATCACAAGGAAAAAAAGATTTGTACTTCTCTGCCCTTCCCCTCGCCCTGCCCTTCCCTCCTGCTCCTGAGCCCTTCGTCAGGCCTTGCTGGGCCCTCTGTCCGGCTGTCTGTCCGTCCATCCGACCCTCTGGCCATCTGTCCCACCACCCTGCCCCGTCCCTGCCCTCTCCCTAAGGAAGGAAAGAGTCCCCGGGCTGCCTTCTTGGGGGGAGGGGGGGAAGTGGGGAGGTTCTGCTGAGAAAAAAATGAAAGATTTCCCCCTTAACGGGCACCTTGCGAGTTCTTTCGAGTTCCAACCTTCTGCCTTCCTTCCGTAGCAGTGCCTCTAAGGGGTGCGCTGTAAGGCAGCCTTCATCTGGCGCGTTGCTCCTCCGTTCCCCCAAGGAACTGCCTTCAGGATCTGACTAACTCTGGATGCACCCGGTTGTCGCCTTAATTTCTCCTTTAGCTTGCCGAAAACAAGCCGGTTGGGTGACCTTTTGCGTTTCTCGCTTAAAATTTGGATCGAGGAGGTCTGTGTTTCCTTACGCTGATGTCCACGCTGAAGGTGCAGAAGGGTTCCGTGCTGTTGCTTGGGTCAGCCTTGTTGCCAGGTTCGGAATGTTTAGCCTACCGGTGCTTCGGTGCTGTTGGGCTGCACTCAGAGTGTGAGCTCTGGGCGTTATTTCTCAAATACTGCGTTATTTGAGCGTACAGACCCGAGATATTCTGCGGAGAGGTGATTTAAGGCACGTCAGAACCACCGCTGCGGCGTGTGCCAGCGTCGGACGCCCGTTCGAGTGATCGGGCGGAGCAGGTGAGTTGAATTTGGTGCTG
Source organism: Aythya ferina (assembly GCF_964211825.1). Taxonomy (NCBI): domain Eukaryota; kingdom Metazoa; phylum Chordata; class Aves; order Anseriformes; family Anatidae; genus Aythya; species Aythya ferina. The sequence continues at coordinate 30,476 of NW_028181289.1, read as the reverse complement.
GGTGGCGAGGTGGTGTTGGGGGAAGAGCTAGGCTAAGGAGAGCTTCCTCTTGCTCTGCCCCTTCCCATCTCAAATGGCCGCTTCCTGGGGAGATGGGTTCGTTGGGAGGTAAACTACAACGTTACAGTGAGGATGAGGAATCATCTTTAGTCCCGTAGGTATTTGCTGCCAGGCCGCAGCGTTGATTTCAGAAATTGTATTTTAAAAAGGGAAAAGAAAGGAAAGATGTATTCTTTAACATACTCTCTTTTCTCGGAGAGTAGATGGAGGAGCTTCAGCAGTGCCCTTCCTCCGGAAACGATTCCCAGTGTCTGCTCAGACACTGAGGAGGAAAATGGAGGAGAGCCACCCGATAGAAATAAAGGAAAGAAGGGGTCATGGATTAAGGGAAAAGCACTACTTAAAAAATTGGTGCTCTCTAAAAACGGGTTAAGGGTTTGGGACCTGCAGGTGCTGCCTACAGCTGTGTGCGTTGCAGTCGTGCCTGTTGCCACTGAGCAAAACGGGGAGAGCTGCTTTGTCGAACGCGGCGTGTTAAAGCACGTGCCACTGCCTGGAAGAAAAGCACGGACTTCCCTCGTGTGGGCCTTCTTCCCTAGCGATCTGTGGTTTACCTGATGGTTTCCCATAAGCTGAGAATGTTTAAAAGAAAAACAAACAAACAAACAAACAAACAAACAAAAAAACACCAACGTTGAGAGTGGTGAGGCAGATCCTCACCTGGGGACTCAGAATCAGCGGTGACATCACCATGCGAAGCATTGTGTGCGCTTCGGGTTGGGGCTGCTGCGAGCCTCGCAGCGGGGAGGGAGAGCGGATCCGGGGTGCCTCTGTGTCAGCCCTCTGCCCTGGTGGCTTCGTGAGCACTGAGAGTTTGACTCCTGTGTTCCCAGCTTTCGCTTCCGCACCTGCGGTGTGGCAGAGCCAGCGAGCTGCTTGCTCAGCTGGAGGAGGAAGAGGAGTGACCTCAACATTGCCGAGGTAAAGCACAATTATTGAAAAGATTTGGCAAAGATGTGGGTTGTACCAGCGCGGCTGCTGCAGCTGCAGCAGGTCCTGGAGCATTGGAGAAGATAGAGAGGGGTTTCTTCGTGAAAAGAATGCTGTTAAAAGTGTTTTCATGCCAGAAATTAGGATAAACGCCTCTGTTGTTTGACATCCTCTATTGAGCTGGCACATTGGCATTACAGCGTACCTGGCACGCTGTTTGTATTAAAAAAAAAAAAAAGGTATTTTATTCAGGGCAGGCCAGAAACCTGCCTTGGCACTTGCACATCTCAGCAATGCTTACAGACCCTGCATCCTGGCCTGGCAGCCAGGATCTAAATCCGATGGTGCTGTTGGTAAACTGAAGCTCAGGAAGCGCTTCTGGGTTTTTCTGTCCTTCCATGTGAATTTTTACCCTGTGAAGATGGTGTATGAAGCTATTTTCGTAACAACAAATAGGTTTAAAAGCAGTTTCAGTTTAACATCTACACGCTTGGGTGTTATTAACAGAGCTTTGTATACTGAGCTGGTGCTTGGTAGGAGAAAAACCATCAATCTTACCTGGGAAACCCGGACCCCCTCAGCTCCATACTGCTATGAGGAAACTCAGATGTAAGAACACACTTAAATAACACCTCACCAGAGCTGTTGTGCTCCTGACCACCAAAGGCACCTTTTTCCAACACCGTCGTACTGGAAGTTGATGCAGCTGGTTCCATCCGTAAAGTGTGACTGTACAGTGCTGTAAAAGAAATATTTTTTCACAGCTTTGGAGAAAGTGAAGCAGAGAAAACCACGCGTAACCACTGATACCTGGACCCCAAACTGCCACAGACTGACGGTGATGCCCACTGGATATCTCCTGATACCCTGCTGCCTTCTGACTGCTCCAGCAGAAGTCCCGTTTTAATTAGCCAGCAGGTCCCTCTGAGGGAGGGACTTTGCTAAAAGTCCTGCCGTAGGAAGTATCCTACGGGAGCCAAGTTGCTAAACTGATGTGTGGTTTTCCCTTAACCCCCTCACCCCTGACTTTCCAGCTCCTGACGACACTGCCAACGTGTGCAGTGTCACCGTGTGCCAACTAGGTGCCAGCTGCCATGGTTTATATATTGTAAAATTAGTGATTTGGGACTCGTGAGCACTGAGGAGAGGCTAGCAATTGCTTAAGAGCTTTCCTTGTGTCGCTCTGGGGCAGGGAGATGGGTGAAACATCTTAGGCTTGAAAGTGATTCCCTGCAGAGTGACGTGCTCAGATCTGCACAACAGATCTGTCGTTTTGGTCACCTTATTAGATCCCTGCTTGAGAGGTTGCTTGCAAGAATCGATTCCTCTTCACCTTGATGTGTCAAGCTAAAGACAAATCTGTGCCGAAGCACTGTTTGATCAGACGAGTGCCTCGGTTCAGGATTGTTCTTTGACAGCTACAGAAACAGCAGGACGATCAGCGCCTTCAGGAACAGATGAATTTGATCTTGAGGCTGTCGTAAAACAGGTCCCTGAAGTTTGAAGACTTCAAATAGTTTGGGCCAGCAAGGAGCAGCTGTACGTGGCGGCTGCGGTAACTCGGGGCTCCGAGTCTCAGAGAGCGTGGTGAAAGCTGGCTGCTGGAGGAAGCTGAGGCAGCGTTCAGCTCTAACCTTTGCCTTCTTGGCTGGCATCTTTGCACTCCTGCTGTCAGTGGGTGTTGAGTGTCCTTCCCGGCAGCCTCAGAACGTGCCCTCAGATGTAGGCAGCGTTTAGCAGCTAGAATTCCCTCAAATAGAAAGAGTACAAATGATGCGTTTTCTGCTTTTGCTTTGGAACTCTTAGCTTGAGGTTTTCCTGCAGGCCTTGAGGTTTCTTGCAGCAGCAGGGATGAGTTCTGTTAGCAAGAGGCTGTTCTGTGCTTCGACTGTGGGAAGATGAATGGTTACGTGTGCACCGTTAAATATAACTTGACACCTAGCACACAGCACTTGCAGCCTGTGGGGTGCTTTAACAAGCAGGTAAATCAGCAGAGGCTGTTTTGCAGCCGGGGTGATGCTGGGTGATTAAAAAGCAGGGGCAGAACAAGGAGTTTCTAGTGTTTGTTCTTGCTTGTCATCCGACTCTCCACTTCCACTGTTCTTTAAACAAACAAACAAACAAACAAACAAACAAACAAAACAAGCAAGGGGTAAGCATCTTAATATCTTTATTATAAATGGAAGGCACAAAAGAGGCCAGCAACAGAGACTGTCCAAGAGAAATGCTTCGTGCTTTATAAACAAACAAGGAAGTACCCTTAGGTGGGTGTGATAATCCTCCTCTAATGCGTTTTTGGGGTGCAAAAATAGATTTGTTCCTTTCTTGCTCTTCTCTGCAGGACAAAGGCAGAATGGGCAACTGCAAAGTTAGACCAGGGAGGTCAGTTTGTTCCGTACTGAGAAAGACAAGCTTGTAAAACAAACTAGACAGATTTTCTTTGTACTATTCATCTTCCTTCAGCAAAGGCAAAGCTTATGACACTTGTTGGTGTGTGTATATATATTTATCCAGTGCTCTCACAACAAAATTTTGATTTGAAGAGGGCACACAGATTTGATTTTTTTATTCTTTTCCAGTAAATAGTATAATAAGCACTGGTATATTTGTATAAAATCAGAGAAATACAAAACAAAAGACTGAATATTATGTGGTATGCATGACATTTAAAAAAATGGTGGTTTCAACGCAATATGTACCCTTGGGTGTTTGCCATATACTAGAGTCCAGCTTAAAGTGCACGTGATGTGTATTGCATTTTGATATTAATCTCTATGTACAATGTTTTACATGTAATTTATATGGTTCTTGGGAGAAAAAAAAAAAAAAAAAAAAAGAGAAAACCCCCAAAAACCATAGATCCACCCAAAAACAGCCCTAAACCTACCTGATGTTCTCCAAAAAAAAAAAAATTTACTCTTTTCCACCACGATGACCACGGAAAACCCAACGAAACCCAATGGAGACCCCAAAACACGTCGAAAACACCCCAAACAAGAATGGCATCACCCCCAAAACTGGAAGAAAATGCCCAAAAAGAACGGATACAATCCGAAAAGCACCCTAAACCTACCTGATGTTCTCCAAATCCCAAAGACCACTCCCAACCACCATAAAATCCATTAGGAACTAAACGAAACACAACGGAAACCCCAAAACACATCAAAAACACCCCAAAAGTGAACTGGATCAGAAGAAAAAAAGTGATTTAACCCCCGAAAAACCTTTAAACCTACCTGATGTTCTCCTAAATGTACAATCCACTCCCAACCACCAGAAAACTCAATGGAAACCAAACAAAACACAACGGAGACCCCAAAACACGTCAAAAACACCGCAAAAAAGAACAGGATCACACCAAAAATGAAAGAAAACCACAAACACCATAGATCAACCCCAAAAGTTCCCCTAAACTACCTGATGTTCTCCAAAACCCACAACTGACCATTTTCCAACATGATGACCAACAAGAACCACACTAAAACCCAACGGAGAAGCCAAAACACATCAAAACAACACCAAACAAGAACGGGATCACCCCCAAAAATGAAAGAAAACCCCCAAAACCATAGATGCACCCAAAAACCACCCTAAACCTACCTGATGTTCTCCAAAACCCACAATTTAAACTTCTCCACCTTGACGACCAACGAGAACCCAACAAAACCCAACGGAGACCACAAAACACGTCAAAAATTCCCCAAAAAGGAACAGGATAACACCCAAAAACGAAAGAAATCCCCCAAAATCATACATCCACCCCAAAACCACCCTAAACCTACCTGGTGTTCTCCAAAATGCACAACTTACTCTTTTCCACCACGATGACCACGGAAAACAAAAGCAACCCAACGGAGACCCCAAAACATGTCAAAAACACCCCAAAAAAGAATGGGATCACCCCCAAAACTGGAAGAAAGTACCCCAAAACCATAGATCCGCCCCAAAACCATCCTAAACCTACCTGATATTCTCCAAAACCCACAATTTACCCTTTTCCAAAATGATTAACACGGAAAACGCAACGAAACACAACGGAGACCCCAAAACACATCAAAAACACCCCAAAAAAGAAAGGGATTAGAAGAAAAAACACCAAAAACTGAATTTCCCCTCAAAACCACCCTAAACTCACCTGATCTTCTCCAAAACCCACAGTCCACTCCCATTTACCTTGAAGACCAACGAGAACCCAACGAAACCCAACGGAGACCCCAAAACAAGTCAAAAACATCCCAAAAAGGAACAGGATCACCCCCAAAAACGAAAGAAAAACCTCAAAAACATAGATCCACCCCAAAACCACCGTAAAGCTACCTAATCTTCTCCAAAACCCACAATTTACACTTTTCCACCACGATGAACACGGAGAACACAACAAAACCCAACGGAGATCCCTAAATATGTCAAAAACACCCCAAAGAAGAACGGGATCACCATCTAAACTGGAAGAAAATCCCCAAAAAGCACGGATCCAAACACCAAAACCACTCTAAACTCACCTGATCTCCTCCAAAACCCACAAACAACTCCCATTTATCTAAACGCCAAACGAGAACAGAATGAAACCCAAAAAAGACTGCAAAACACGTCAAAAACACCCGAAAAAAGAAAGGGATCACCCCAAGAAAAAACAGAAGAAAACCCCAAATACCATAGATCCACCCCAAAACCACCCTAAACCTACCTGATGTTCTCCAAAACCCACAATTTATGCATTTCCACCACGATGACCACGGAAAACCAAACGAAACCCAACGGAGACCCCAAAACACGTCAAAATCACCGCAAACAAGAACGGGATCACCCCCAAAAACGAAAGAAAACCCCCAAAACCATAGATCCACCCCAAAACCACCCTAAACCTACCTGATGCTCTCCAAAATCCACAATTTACACTTTTCCATCTTGACGACCAACGAGAACCCAACAAAACCCAACGGACACATCTAAACACGTCTAAAACACCCCAAAAAAGAACGGGATCAGAAGAAAAAACACCAAAAGCTATGAATTTCACCCCAAAACCATACTAAACTCACATGATCTTCTCCAAAACCCACAATCCAATCCCATTTACCTTAACGTCAAATGAGAACCCAATGAAACCCAACAAAAAACGCAAAACACGTCAAAAACACCCCAAGAAAGAAAGGGATCACCCCCCAAAAACAGAAGAAAACCGCAAATACCAAGAATCCACCCTCAATGTCCCCCCAAACCTACCTGATGTTCTCCAAAACCCGCAACTTACCCTTTTCCACCACGATGACCACGCAAAACCAAAAGCAACCCAACGGAGACCCGAAAACACGTCAAAATCACCGCAAACAAGAACGGGATCACACCAAAAAACAGAAGAAAACCCCAAATACCATAGATCCACCCCAAAACCACCCTAAACCTACGTGATGTTCTCCAAAACACACAATTTACGCTTTTCCACCATGATGACCACGCAAAAGCAAACGAACCCCAACGGAGACCCCAAAACACGTCAAAATCACCGCAAAAAAGAAGGGGATCACCCCCAAAACTGGAAGAAAATCACCCAAAACCATAGATCCACCCCAAAACCACCCTAAACCTACCTGATGTTCTCCAAAACCCACAATTTATGCATTTCCACCATGATGACCACGCAAAACCAAACGAAACCCAACGGAGACCACAAAACACGTAAAAGCACCCCAAAAAAGAACGGGATCACCCCAAAAACTAAAACAAAAATCCCAAAAAGCACGGATCCAATCCCCAAACCACCCTAAACTCACCTGATCTTCTCCAAAACCCACAATCCACTCCCATTTACGTTAACGACCAACGAGAACCCAGCGAAACCCAAAGGAGACCCCAAAACACGTCAAAAACACCGTAAACAAGAACAGGATCACACCCAAAAACGAAAGAAAAGCCAAAATACCATAGATCCACCCCAAAAACACCGTAAAGCAACCTGATCTTCTCCAAAACCCACAATTGACCCTTTTCCACCATGATGACCACGCAAAACCCAAAGAAACCCAACGGGGACACCAAAACACGTCGAAAACACCCCAAACAAGAACGGGATCACCCCCAAAACTGGAAGAAAACCCCTCAAAACCATAGATCTAAACAAAACCACCCTAAAGCTACCTGATCTTCTCCAAAACCCACAATTTACACTTTTCCAATATGTTGACCACGCAAGACACAACGAAACCCAACGGAGACCCCAAAACACGTCAAAAACACCCCAGAAAGGAACAGGATCACCCCCAAAAACGAAAGAAAAACCCAAAACCATAGATCCACCCCAAAACAACACTAAACCTACCTGATGTTGTCCATAACACACAATTGACCCTTTTCCACAACGATGACCACGGAAAGCCAAACGAAACCCAACGGAGACCCCAAAACACGTCAAAAACACCCCAAAGAAGAACGGGATCACCCCAAAAAAGGAAAGAAAAGCAAAAATACCGTAGTTCCACCCCAAAACCACCCTAAACTCACCTGATCTTCTCCAAAACCCACAATTCACCATTTTCCACCATTATGACCACACAAAACCCAACGAAACCCAACGGAGACCCCAAAACACATCAAAAACACCCTAAACAAGAACAGGAAAACACCCAAAAAGAGAAGAAAACCCAAAATACCATAGATCCACCCCAAAATCACCCTAAACCTACCTGATGTTCTCCAAAACCCACAATTGACCCTTTTCCACCACGATGACCACGGAAAACCAAACGAAACCCAACGGAGACCACAAAACACGTCAAAATCACCGCAAACAAGAACGAGATCAACCCCCAAAATGAGAGAAAAACCTAAATACCATTGATCCACGCCAAAACCACCCTAAACCTACCTGATGTTCTCCAAAACACAATTTACGCTTTTCCACCATGATGACCAAGGAAAAACCAACGAAACCCAACGGAGACCCCAAAACACGTCAAAATCACCGCAAAAAAACGAACGGGATCACCCCAAAAACTGGTAGAAAATCACCCAAAACCATAGATCTACCCAAAAACCAGCCTAAACCTACCTGATGTTCTCCAAAACCCACAATTTACGCTTTTCCACCAAGATGACCACGGAAAACCAAACAAAACCCAACGGAGACCCCAAAACACATCTAAAACACCCCAAAAAAGAACAAGGTCAGAAGAAAAAACAGCAGAAAACCCCAAATACCAAGAATCAACCCCAAAAGTCCCCCAAACCTACCTGACGTTCTTCAAAACACACAACTTACAATTTTCCACCACGATGACCACGGAAAACCAAACGAAACACAACGGAGACCCCAAAACTCGTCAAAATAACCAGAAACAAGAACGGGATCACCCCCAAAAACGAAAGAAAACCCCCAAAACCATAGATCCACCCCAAAACCACCCTAAACCTACCTGATGTTCTCCAAAACCCGCAACTTACCCTTTTCCACCATGATGACCACGCAAAACCAAAAGCAACCCATCGGAGACCCCAAAACACGTCAAAAACACCCCAAACAAGAAAGGGATCACACCAAAAAACAGAAGAAAACCCCAAATACCATAGATCCACCCCAAAACCACCCTAAAGCAACCTGATCTTCTCCAAAACCCACAATTGACCCTTTTCCAACATGATGACCATGGAAAACCCAACGAAACCCAACAGAGCCCCCAAAACACGTCAAAAACACCCCAGAAAGGAACAGGATCAACCCCAAAAACGAAAGAAAACCCCCAAAACCATAGATCCAACCCCAAACCACCCTAAACCTACCTGATCTTCTCCAAAACTCACAATTTACACTTTTCCACCATGATGACCATGGAAAACCAAACGAAACCCAACAAAGACCCCAAAACACGTCTAAAGCACCCCAAAAAAGAACGGGATCACCCCGAAAACTGTAAGAAAATCCCCAAAAAGCACGGATCCAACCCCCAAACCACTCTAAACTCACCTGATCTTCTCCAAAACTCACAATTTACACTTTTCCACCATGATGACCAGGGAAAACCCAACAAAACCCGACGGAGACCACAAAAAAAAGTCAAAAACACCCCAAAAAAGAACGGGATCACAACCAAAAACGAACGAAAATCCCCAAAAAGCACGGATCCAACCCCCAAACCACCCTAAACTTACCTGATCTTCTCCAAAACCCACCATCCACTCCCATTTAACTTAACGACCATCGAGAACCCAACGAAACCCAACGGAGACCCCAAAACACGTCAAAAACACCCAAACAAGAACGGAATCAACAACAAAACTGGAAGAAAATCCCCCAAAACCATAGATCCACCCCAAAACCACCCTAAACCTACCTGATCTTCTCCAAAACCCACAATTTACCCTTTTCCACCATGATGAACACGGAAAACCCAACGAAACCCAACGGAGACCCCAAAACACGTCTAAAACACCCCAAAAAAGAACGGGATCAGAAGAAAAAACACCGAAACCTATGAATTTCCCCCCAAAACCACACTAAACTCACATGATCTTCTCCAAAACCCACAATCCGCTCCCATTTACCTTAACGTCAAACGAGAACCCAATGAAACCCAACAAAGACCGCAAAACACGTCAAACACACCCCAAAAAAGAAAGGGATCACCCCCAAAAAAGAGAAGAAGCCCAAATAACAAGAATCCACCCCCAAAGTCCCCCCAAACCTACCTGATGTTCTCCAAAACCCGCAACTTACCCTTTTCCAACATGATGACCAGGGAAAACCAAATGAAACCCAACGGAGACTCCATAACACGTCAAAACCACCGCAAACACGAATGGGATCACCAAAAAAATGGAAGAAAACCCCTCAAAACCATAGATCCACCTCAAAACCACCCTAAACCTACCTGATGTTCTCCAAAACTCACAATTTACCCTTTTCCACCACGATGAACACGGAAAACCCAACGAAACGCAACGGAGACAGCAAAACACGTCTAAAACACCCAAAAAAAGAACGGGATCAGAAGAAAAAACACCAGAAACTATGAATTTCCCCCCCAAACAGCCGTAAACTAACCTGATCTTCTCCAAAACCCACAATCCGCTCTCATTTACCTTGACGACCAACGAGAACCTAACGAAGCCCAACGGAGACCCCAAAACACGTAAAAAACACCCCAAACAAAAACGGGATCACCCCCAAAACTGGAAGAAAACCCCTCAAAACCATAGATCCACCTCAAAACCACCCTAAACCTACATGATTTTCTCCAAAACCCACTATTTACCCTTTTCCACCATGATGACCAGGGAAAACCCAACAAAACCCAACGGAGACACCAAAACACGTCTAAAACACCCCAAAAAAGAACGGGATCAGAAGAAAAAACACCAAAAACTATGAATTTCCCCCAAAAACCATACTAAACTCACATGGTCTTCTCCAAAACCCACCATCCACACCCATTTACCTTAACGTCAAACGAGAACCCAATGAAACCCAACAAAGACCGAAAAACACGTCAAAAACACCCCAAAAAAGAAAGGGATCAGAAGAAAAAACACCAAAAACTATGAATTTCCCCCCCAAACCGCCGTAAACTAACCTGATCTTCTCCAAAACCCACAATCCACTCCCATTTACCTTGACGACCAACGAGAACCTAACGAAGCCCAACAGAGACTGCAAAACATGCCAAAAACACCCAAAAAAGAACAGAATTAACCCAAAAAATAGAACAAAATGCCAAATACCACATATCCTCCCGAAAAGCACCCTAAACCTACCTGATGTTCTCCAAAACCCACAACTTACTCTTCTCCACTAGGATGACCACGGAAAATCCAACGAAACCCAACGGAGACCCCAAAACACGTCAAAAACACCCAAACAAGAACGGAATCAACAACAAAACTGGAAGAAAATCCCCCAAAACCATAGATCCACCCCAAAACCACCCTAAACCTACCTGATGTTCTCCAAAACCCACAATTTACCCTTTTCCACCATGATGAACACGGAAAACCCAACGAAACGCAACGGAGACAGCAAAACACGTCTAAAACACCCAAAAAAAGAACGGGATCAGAAGAAAAAACACCAAAAACTATGAATTTCCCCCCCAAACCGCCGTAAACTAACCTGATCTTCTCCAAAACCCACAATCCACTCCCATTTACCTTGACGAACAACGAGAACCTAACGAAGCCCAACGGAGACCCCAAAGCACGTCAAAAACACCCCAAACAAAAACGGGATCACCCCCAAAACTGGAAGAAAACCCCTCAAAACCATAGATCCACCTCAAAACCACCCTAAACCTACCTGATGTTCTCCAAAACCCACAACTTACTCTTCTCCACTAGGATGACCACGGAAAACCCAACAAAACCCAACGGAGACCCCAAAACACGTCTAAAACACCCCAAAAAAGAACGGGATCAAAAGAAAAAACACCGAAACCTATGAATTTCCCCCCAAAACCACACTAAACTCACATGATCTTCTCCAAAACCCACAATCCGCTCCCATTTACCTTAACGTCAAACGAGAACCCAATGAAACCCAACAGAGACCACAAAACACGTCAAAAACACCCCAAAAAAGAAAGGGATCACCCCAAAAAAAGAGAAGAAAACCCCAAATACCAAGAATCCACCCCCAAAGTCCCCCCAAACCTACCTGATGTTCTCCAAAACCCGCAACTTACCCTTTTCCACCATGATGACCAGGGAAAACTAAACGAAACCCAACGGAGACCCCAAAACACGTCAAAACCTCCGCAAACACGAATGGGATCAGCCAAAAACTGGAAGAAAACCCCTCAAAACCATAGATCCACCTCAAAACCACCCTAAAACGACGTGATGTTCTCCAAAACCCACAATTTACCCTTTTCCACCATGATGACCACGGAAAACCAAACGAAACCCAACGGAGACCCCAAAACACGTCTAAAACACCCCAAAAAAGAACGGGATCAGAAGAAAAAACACCAAAAACTATGAATTTCCCCCAAAAACCATACTAAACTCACATGATCTTCTCCAAAACCCACCATCCACACCCATTTACCTTAACGTCAAACGAGAACCCAATGAAACCCAACAAAGACCGAAAAACACGTTAAAAACACCCCAAAAAAGAAAGGGATCAGAAGAAAAAACACCAAAAACTATGAATTTCCACCCCAAACCGCCGTAAACTAACCTGATCTTCTCCAAAACCCACAATCCACTCCCATTTACCTTGATTACCAACGAGAACCTAACGAAGCCCAACAGAGACTGCAAAACATGCCAAAAACACCCAAAAAAGAACAGAATTAACCCCAAAAATAGAACAAAATGCCAAATACCACATATCCTCCCGAAAAGCACCCTAAACCTACCTGATGTTCTCCAAAACCCACAACTTACTCTTCTCCACTAGGATGACCACGGAAAATCCAACGAAACCCAACGGAGACCCCAAAACACGTCAAAAACACCCAAACAAGAACGGAATCAACAACAAAACTGGAAGAAAATCCCCCAAAACCATAGATCCACCCCAAAACCACCCTAAACCTACCTGATCTTCTCCAAAACCCACAATTTACACTTTTCCACCACGATGAACACGGAAAACCCAACGAAACCCAACGGAGACCCCAAAACACGTCTAAAACACCCCAAACAAGAACGGGATCACCCCCAAATCTGGAAGAAAACTCCTCAAAACTATAGATGCACCTCAAAACCACCCTAAACCTACCTGATGTTCTCCAAAACCCACAATTTACAATTTTCCAACAAGATGACCATGGAAAACCAAACGAAACCCAACGGAGACCCCAAAACACGTCAGAACCACCGCAAACACGAATGAGATCACCCAAAAACTGGAAGAAAACCCCTCAAAACCATAGATCCACCTCAAAACCACCCTAAAACGACGTGATGTTCTCCAAAACCCACAATTAACACTTTTCCACCACGATGAACACGGAAAACCCAACGAAACCCAACAGAGACCCCAAAACACGTCTAAAACACCCCAAACAAAAACGGGATCAAAAGAAAAAACACCAAAAACTATGAATTTCCCCCCAAAACCACACTAAGCTCACCTGATCTTCTCCAAAACCTACAATCCACACCCATTTAAATTAACGACCAACGAGAAGCCAACGAAACCCAACGGAGACCCCAAAACACGTCAAAAACACCCCAAACAAGAACGGGATCACCCCCAAATCTGGAAGAAATCTCCTCAAAACTATAGATGCACCTCAAAACCACCCTAAACCTACCTGATGTTCTCCAAAACCCACAATTTACACTTTTCCAACAAGATGACCATGGAAAACCCAACGAAACCCAACGGAGACCCCAAAACAGGTCAAAAACACCGCAAAGAAGAACAGGATCAACCCAAAAAACAGAATAAAGGCCCAAATTCCATAGATCCACCCCAAAACCACCCTAAAGCACCCTGATCTTCTCCAAAACCCACAATTGACCCTTTTCCAACATGATGACCATGGAAAACCCAACGAAACCCAACAGAGCCCCCAAAACACATCAAAAACACCCCAGAAAGGAACAGGATCACCCCCAAAAACGAAAGAAAACCCCCAAAACCATAGATCCAACCCCAAACCACCCTAAACCTACCTGATCTTCTCCAAAACTCACAATTTACACTTTTCCACCATGATGACCATGGAAAACCAAACGAAACCCAACGGAGACCCCAAAACACGTCAAAAACACCCCAAACAAGACCGGGATCACCCCCAAAACTGGAAGAAAATCCCCCAAAAGCACGGATCCAACACCCAAACCACTCTAAACTCACCTGATCTTCTCCAAAACCCACAATCCACACCCATTTAAATTAACGACCAACGAGAAGCCAACGAAACCCAAGAGAGACCCCAAAACACGTCAAAAATACCCCAAACAAGAACGGGATCACCCCCAAAACTGGAAGAAAACCCCTCAAAACCATAGATCCACCTCAAAACCACCCTAAACCTACCTGATGTTCTCCAAAACCCACAATTTACCCTTTTCCACCATGATGACCACGGAAAAACCAACGAAACCCAACAGAGACCCCAAAACACGTCTAAAGCACCCCAAAAAAGAACGGGATCTGAAGAAAAAACACCATAAACTATGAATTTCCCCCCAAAACCACACTAAACTCACATGATCTTCTCCAAAACCCACAATCCGCTCCCATTTACCTTAACGTCAAACGAGAACCCAATGAAACCCAACGGAGACCCCATAACACGTCAAAAACACCCCAAAAAAGAAAGGGATCACCCCAAAAAAAGAGAAGAAAACCCCAAATACCAAGAATCCACCCCCAAAGTCCCCCCAAACCTACCTGATGTTCTCCAAAACCCGCAACTTACCCTTTTCCAACAGGATGAAACACAAGAACCCAACAAAACCCAACAGAGACCCCAAAACATGTCAAAAACACCCCAAAAAAGAACGGGATCACCCAAAAACTGGAAGAAAATCCCCCAAAACCATAGATCCACCCCAAAAATCACCCTATACCTACCTGATGTTCTCCAAAACCCGCAACTTACCCTTTTCCACCATGATGACCACGGAAAACCAAACGAAACCCAACGGAGACCCCAAAACACGTCAAAACCACCGCAAACACAAATGGGATCACCCAAAAGCTGGAAGAAAGCCCGTCAAAACCATAGATCCACCTCAAAACCACCCTAATCCTACCTGATGTTCTCCAAAACCCACAATTTACCCTTTTCCACCATGATGATTACGGAACACCCAACGAAACGCAACGGAGACAGAAAACACGTCTAAAACACCCCAAAAAAGAACGGGATCAGAAGAAAAAACACCAAAAACTATGAATTTCCCCCCAAAACCACACTAAACTCACCTGATCTTCTCCAAAACCCACAATCCACACCCATTTAAATTAACGACCAACGAGAAGCCAACGAAACCCAACGGAGACCCCAAAACACGTCAAAAACACCCCAAACAAGAAAGGGATCACCCCCAAATCTGGAAGAAAATTCCTCAAAACTATAGATGCACCTCAAAACCACCCTAAACCTACCTGATGTTCTCCAAAACCCACAATTTACCCTTTTCCACCATGATGACAATGGAAAACCAAACGAAACCCAACGGAGACCCCAAAACATGTCAAAATCACCGCAAACACGAACGGGATCACCCAAAAACTGGAAGAAAATCCCCCAAAACCATAGATCCACCCCAAAACCATCCTAAACCTACCTGATCTTCTCCAAAACCTACCATTTATGCATTTCCACCATGATGACCACGGAAAACCCAACAAAACCCAATGGAGACCCCAAAAAACGTCAAAAACACCCCAAGCAAGAACGGCATCACCGCCAAAACTGGAAGAAAATCCCCAAAAAGCACTGATCCAACACCCAAACCACTCTAAACTCACCTGATCTTCTGCAAAACATACCATCCACTCCCATTTAAATTAACGACCAAAGAGAACACAACGAAACCAAACGGAGACCCCAAAACACGTCAAAAACACCGCAAACAAGAACAGGATCAAACCCAAAAACGAAAGAAAATCCCCAAAGCCATAGATCCACCCCAAAACCACCCTAAACCTACCTGATCTTCTCCAAAACCCACAATTGACCCTTTTCCACCATGATGACCATGGAAAACCCAACGAAACCCAACAGAGCCCCCAAAACACGTCAAAAACACCCCAGAAAGGAACAGAATCACCCCCCAAAACGAAAGTAAATCCCCAAAACCATAGATCCACCCCAAAACCACCCTAAACCTACCTGATCTTCTCCAAAACCCACAATTTACACTTTTCCACCACGATGAACACGGAAAACCCAACGAAACCAAACGGAGACCCCAAAACACGTCTAAAACACCCCAAACAAGAACGGGATCACCCCCAAATCTGGAAGAAACTCCTCAAAACTATAGATGCACCTCAAAACCACCCTAAACCTACCTGATGTTCTCCAAAACCCACAATTTACAATTTTCCAACAAGATGACCATGGAAAACCAAACGAAACCCAACGGAGACCCCAAAACACGTCAGAACCACCGCAAACACGAATGGGATCACCCAAAAACTGGAAGAAAACCCCTCAAAACCATAGATCCACCTCAAAACCACCCTAAAACGACGTGATGTTCTCAAAAACCCACAATTAACACTTTTCCACCACGATGAACACGGAAAACCCAACGAAACCCAACGGAGACCCCAAAACACGTCTAAAACACCCCAAACAAAAACGGGATCAAAAGAAAAAACACCAAAAACTATGAATTTCCCCCCAAAACCACACTAAGCTCACCTGATCTTCTCCAAAACCTACAATCCACACCCATTTAAATTAACGACCAACGAGAAGCCAACGAAACCCAACGGAGACCCCAAAACACGTCAAAAACACCCCAAACAAGAACGGGATCACCCCCAAATCTGGAAGAAATCTCCTCAAAACTATAGATGCACCTCAAAACCACCCTAAACCTACCTGATGTTCTCCAAAACCCACAATTTACACTTTTCCAACAAGATGACCATGGAAAACCCAACGAAACCCAACGGAGACCCCAAAACAGGTCAAAAACACCGCAAAGAAGAACAGGATCAACCCAAAAAACAGAATAAAGGCCCAAATTCCATAGATCCACCCCAAAACCACCCTAAAGCACCCTGATCTTCTCCAAAACCCACAATTGACCCTTTTTCCAACATGATGACCATGGAAAACCCAACGAAACCCAACAGAGCCCCCAAAACACATCAAAAACACCCCAGAAAGGAACAGGATCACCCCCAAAAACGAAAGAAAACCCCCAAAACCATAGATCCAACCCAAACCACCCTAAACCTACCTGATCTTCTCCAAAACTCACAATTTACACTTTTCCACCATGATGACCATGGAAAACCAAACGAAACCCAACGGAGACCCCAAAACACGTCAAAAACACCCCAAACAAGACCGGGATCACCCCCAAAACTGGAAGAAAATCCCCCAAAAGCACGGATCCAACACCCAAACCACTCTAAACTCACCTGATCTTCTCCAAAACCCACAATCCACACCCATTTAAATTAACGACCAACGAGAAGCCAACGAAACCCAAGAGAGGACCCCAAAACACGTCAAAAATACCCCAAACAAGAACGGGATCACCCCCAAAACTGGAAGAAAACCCCTCAAAACCATAGATCCACCTCAAAACCACCCTAAACCTACCTGATGTTCTCCAAAACCCACAATTTACCCTTTTCCACCATGATGACCACGGAAAAACCAACGAAACCCAACAGAGACCCCAAAACACGTCTAAAGCACCCCAAAAAAGAACGGGATCTGAAGAAAAAACACCATAAACTATGAATTTCCCCCCAAAACCACACTAAACTCACATGATCTTCTCCAAAACCCACAATCCGCTCCCATTTACCTTAACGTCAAACGAGAACCCAATGAAACCCAACGGAGACCCCATAACACGTCAAAAAACACCCCAAAAAAGAAAGGGATCACCCCAAAAAAAGAGAAGAAAACCCCAAATACCAAGAATCCACCCCCAAAGTCCCCCCAAACCTACCTGATGTTCTCCAAAACCCGCAACTTACCCTTTTCCACCATGATGACCACGGAAAACTAAACGAAACCCAACGGAGACCCCAAAACACGTCAAAAACACCCCAAACAAGAACGGGATCACCCAAAAACTGGAAGAAAATCCCCCAAAACCATAGATCCACCCCAAAAATCACCCTATACCTACCTGATGTTCTCCAAAACCCGCAACTTACCCTTTTCCACCATGATGACCACGGAAAACCAAACGAAACCCAACGGAGACCCCAAAACACGTCAAAACCACCGCAAACACAAATGGGATCACCCAAAAGCTGGAAGAAAGCCCGTCAAAACCATAGATCCACCTCAAAACCACCCTAATCCTACCTGATGTTCTCCAAAACCCACAATTTACCCTTTTCCACCATGATGATTACGGAACACCCAACGAAACGCAACGGAGACAGAAAACACGTCTAAAACACCCCAAAAAAGAACGGGATCAGAAGAAAAAACACCAAAAACTATGAATTTCCCCCCAAAACCACACTAAACTCACCTGATCTTCTCCAAAACCCACAATCCACACCCATTTAAATTAACGACCAACGAGAAGCCAACGAAACCCAACGGAGACCCCAAAACACGTCAAAAACACCCCAAACAAGAAAGGGATCACCCCCAAATCTGGAAGAAATTCCTCAAAACTATAGATGCACCTCAAAACCACCCTAAACCTACCTGATGTTCTCCAAAACCCACAATTTACCCTTTTCCACCATGATGACAATGGAAAACCAAACGAAACCCAACGGAGACCCCAAAACATGTCAAAATCACCGCAAACACGAACGGGATCACCCAAAAACTGGAAGAAAATCCCCCAAAACCATAGATCCACCCCAAAACCATCCTAAACCTACCTGATCTTCTCCAAAACCTACCATTTATGCATTTCCACCATGATGACCACGGAAAACCCAACAAAACCCAATGGAGACCCCAAAAAACGTCAAAAACACCCCAAGCAAGAACGGCATCACCGCCAAAACTGGAAGAAAATCCCCAAAAAGCACTGATCCAACACCCAAACCACTCTAAACTCACCTGATCTTCTGCAAAACATACCATCCACTCCCATTTAAATTAACGACCAAAGAGAACACAACGAAACCAAACGGAGACCCCAAAACACGTCAAAAACACCGCAAACAAGAACAGGATCAAACCCAAAAACGAAAGAAAACCCCCAAAGCCATAGATCCACCCCAAAACCACCCTAAACCTACCTGATCTTCTCCAAAACCCACAATTGACCCTTTTCCACCATGATGACCATGGAAAACCCAACAAAAACCCAACAGAGCCCCCAAAACACGTCAAAAACACCCCAGAAAGGAACAGAATCACCCCCCAAAACGAAAGTAAATCCCCAAAACCATAGATCCACCCCAAAACCACCCTAAACCTACCTGATCTTCTCCAAAACCCACAATTTACACTTTTCCACCACGATGAACACGGAAAACCCAACGAAACCAAACGGAGACCCCAAAACACGTCTAAAACACCCCAAACAAGAACGGGATCACCCCCAAATCTGGAAGAAAACTCCTCAAAACTATAGATGCACCTCAAAACCACCCTAAACCTACCTGATGTTCTCCAAAACCCACAATTTACAATTTTCCAACAAGATGACCATGGAAAACCAAACGAAACCCAACGGAGACCCCAAAACACGTCAGAACCACCGCAAACACGAATGGGATCACCCAAAAACTGGAAGAAAACCCCTCAAAACCATAGATCCACCTCAAAACCACCCTAAAACGACGTGATGTTCTCCAAAACCCACAATTAACACTTTTCCACCACGATGAACACGGAAAACCCAACGAAACCCAACGGAGACCCCAAAACACGTCTAAAACACCCCAAACAAAAACGGGATCAAAAGAAAAAACACCAAAAACTATGAATTTCCCCCCAAAACCACACTAAGCTCACCTGATCTTCTCCAAAACCTACAATCCACACCCATTTAAATTAACGACCAACGAGAAGCCAACGAAACCCAACGGAGACCCCAAAACACGTCAAAAACACCCCAAACAAGAACGGGATCACCCCCAAATCTGGAAGAAATCTCCTCAAAACTATAGATGCACCTCAAAACCACCCTAAACCTACCTGATGTTCTCCAAAACCCACAATTTACACTTTTCCAACAAGATGACCATGGAAAACCCAACGAAACCCAACGGAGACCCCAAAACAGGTCAAAAACACCACAAAGAAGAACAGGATCAACCCAAAAAACAGAATAAAGGCCCAAATTCCATAGATCCACCCCAAAACCACCCTAAAGCACCCTGATCTTCTCCAAAACCCACAATTGACCCTTTTCCAACATGATGACCATGGAAAACCCAACGAAACCCAACAGAGCCCCCAAAACACATCAAAAACACCCCAGAAAGGAACAGGATCACCCCCAAAAAACGAAAGAAAACCCCCAAAACCATAGATCCAACCCCAAACCACCCTAAACCTACCTGATCTTCTCCAAAACTCACAATTTACACTTTTCCACCATGATGACCATGGAAAACCAAACGAAACCCAACGGAGACCCCAAAACACGTCAAAAACACCCAAACAAGACCGGGATCACCCCCAAAACTGGAAGAAAATCCCCCAAAAGCACGGATCCAACACCCAAACCACTCTAAACTCACCTGATCTTCTCCAAAACCCACAATCCACACCCATTTAAATTAACGACCAACGAGAAGCCAACGAAACCCAAGAGAGACCCCAAAACACGTCAAAAATACCCCAAACAAGAACGGGATCACCCCCAAAACTGGAAGAAAACCCCTCAAAACCATAGATCCACCTCAAAACCACCCTAAACCTACCTGATGTTCTCCAAAACCCACAATTTACCCTTTTCCACCATGATGACCACGGAAAAACCAACGAAACCCAACAGAGACCCCAAAACACGTCTAAAGCACCCCAAAAAAGAACGGGATCTGAAGAAAAAACACCATAAACTATGAATTTCCCCCCAAAACCACACTAAACTCACATGATCTTCTCCAAAACCCACAATCCGCTCCCATTTACCTTAACGTCAAACGAGAACCCAATGAAACCCAACGGAGACCCCATAACACGTCAAAAACACCCCAAAAAAGAAAGGGATCACCCCAAAAAAAGAGAAGAAAACCCCAAATACCAAGAATCCACCCCCAAAGTCCCCCCAATCCTACCTGATGTTCTCCAAAACCCGCAACTTACCCTTTTCCACCATGATGACCACGGAAAACTAAACGAAACCCAACGGAGACCCCAAAACACGTCAAAACACCCCAAACAAGAACGGGATCACCCAAAAACTGGAAGAAAATCCCCCAAAACCATAGATCCACCCCAAAAATCACCCTATACCTACCTGATGTTCTCCAAAACCCGCAACTTACCCTTTTCCACCATGATGACCACGGAAAACCAAACGAAACCCAACGGAGACCCCAAAACACGTCAAAACCACCGCAAACACAAATGGGATCACCCAAAAGCTGGAAGAAAGCCCGTCAAAACCATAGATCCACCTCAAAACCACCCTAATCCTACCTGATGTTCTCCAAAACCCACAATTTACCCTTTTCCACCATGATGATTTACGGAACACCCAACGAAACGCAACGGAGACAGAAAACACGTCTAAAACACCCCAAAAAAGAACGGGATCAGAAGAAAAAACACCAAAAACTATGAATTTCCCCCCAAAACCACACTAAACTCACCTGATCTTCTCCAAAACCCACAATCCACACCCATTTAAATTAACGACCAACGAGAAGCCAACGAAACCCAACGGAGACCCCAAAACACGTCAAAAACACCCAAACAAGAAAGGGATCACCCCCAAATCTGGAAGAAAATTCCTCAAAACTATAGATGCACCTCAAAACCACCCTAAACCTACCTGATGTTCTCCAAAACCCACAATTTACCCTTTTCCACCATGATGACAATGGAAAACCAAACGAAACCCAACGAGACCCCAAAACATGTCAAAATCACCGCAAACACGAACGGGATCACCCAAAAACTGGAAGAAAATCCCCCAAAACCATAGATCCACCCCAAAACCATCCTAAACCTACCTGATCTTCTCCAAAACCTACCATTTATGCATTTCCACCATGATGACCACGGAAAACCCAACAAAACCCAATGGAGACCCCAAAAAACGTCAAAAACACCCCAAGCAAGAACGGCATCACCGCCAAAACTGGAAGAAAATCCCCAAAAAGCACTGATCCAACACCCAAACCACTCTAAACTCACCTGATCTTCTGCAAAACATACCATCCACTCCCATTTAAATTAACGACCAAAGAGAACACAACGAAACCAAACGGAGACCCCAAAACACGTCAAAAACACCGCAAACAAGAACAGGATCAAACCCAAAAACGAAAGAAAACCCCCAAAGCCATAGATCCACCCCAAAACCACCCTAAACCTACCTGATCTTCTCCAAAACCCACAATTGACCCCTTTTCCACCATGATGACCATGGAAAACCCAACGAAACCCAACAGAGCCCCAAAACACGTCAAAAACACCCCAGAAAGGAACAGAATCACCCCCCAAAACGAAAGTAAATCCCCAAAACCATAGATCCACCCCAAAACCACCCTAAACCTACCTGATCTTCTCCAAAACCCACAATTTACACTTTTCCACCACGATGAACACGGAAAACCCAACGAAACCAAACGGAGACCCCAAAACACGTCTAAAACACCCCAAACAAGAACGGGATCACCCCCAAATCTGGAAGAAAACTCCTCAAAACTATAGATGCACCTCAAAACCACCCTAAACCTACCTGATGTTCTCCAAAACCCACAATTTACAATTTTCCAACAAGATGACCATGGAAAACCAAACGAAACCCAACGGAGACCCCAAAACACGTCAGAACCACCGCAAACACGAATGGGATCACCCAAAAACTGGAAGAAAACCCCTCAAAACCATAGATCCACCTCAAAACCACCCTAAAACGACGTGATGTTCTCCAAAACCCACAATTAACACTTTTCCACCACGATGAACACGGAAAACCCAACGAAACCCAACGGAGACCCCAAAACACGTCTAAAACACCCCAAACAAAAACGGGATCAAAAGAAAAAACACCAAAAACTATGAATTTCCCCCCAAAACCACACTAAGCTCACCTGATCTTCTCCAAAACCTACAATCCACACCCATTTAAATTAACGACCAACGAGAAGCCAACGAAACCCAACGGAGACCCCAAAACACGTCAAAAACACCCCAAACAAGAACGGGATCACCCCCAAATCTGGAAGAAATCTCCTCAAAACTATAGATGCACCTCAAAACCACCCTAAACCTACCTGATGTTCTCCAAAACCCACAATTTACACTTTTCCAACAAGATGACCATGGAAAACCCAACGAAACCCAACGGAGACCCCAAAACAGGTCAAAAACACCGCAAAGAAGAACAGGATCAACCCAAAAAACAGAATAAAGGCCCAAATTCCATAGATCCACCCCAAAACCACCCTAAAGCACCCTGATCTTCTCCAAAACCCACAATTGACCCTTTTCCAACATGATGACCATGGAAAACCCAACGAAACCCAACAGAGCCCCCAAAACACATCAAAAACACCCCAGAAAGGAACAGGATCACCCCCAAAAACGAAAGAAAACCCCCAAAACCATAGATCCAACCCCAAACCACCCTAAACCTACCTGATCTTCTCCAAAACTCACAATTTACACTTTTCCACCATGATGACCATGGAAAACCAAACGAAACCCAACGGAGACCCCAAAACACGTCAAAAACACCCCAAACAAGACCGGGATCACCCCCAAAACTGGAAGAAAATCCCCCAAAAGCACGGATCCAACACCCAAACCACTCTAAACTCACCTGATCTTCTCCAAAACCCACAATCCACACCCATTTAAATTAACGACCAACGAGAAGCCAACGAAACCCAAGAGAGACCCCAAAACACGTCAAAAATACCCCAAACAAGAACGGGATCACCCCCAAAACTGGAAGAAAACCCCTCAAAACCATAGATCCACCTCAAAACCACCCTAAACCTACCTGATGTTCTCCAAAACCCACAATTTACCCTTTTCCACCATGATGACCACGGAAAAACCAACGAAACCCAACAGAGAACCCAAAACACGTCTAAAGCACCCCAAAAAAGAACGGGATCTGAAGAAAAAACACCATAAACTATGAATTTCCCACCAAAACCACACTAAACTCACATGATCTTCTCCAAAACCCACAATCCGCTCCCATTTACCTTAACGTCAAACGAGAACCCAATGAAACCCAACGGAGACCCCATAACACGTCAAAAACACCCCAAAAAAGAAAGGGATCACCCCAAAAAAAGAGAAGAAAACCCCAAATACCAAGAATCCACCCCCAAAGTCCCCCCAAACCTACCTGATGTTCTCCAAAACCCGCAACTTACCCTTTTCCACCATGATGACCACGGAAAACTAAACGAAACCCAACGGAGACCCCAAAACACGTCAAAAACACCCCAAACAAGAACGGGATCACCCAAAAACTGGAAGAAAATCCCCCAAAACCATAGATCCACCCCAAAAATCACCCTATACCTACCTGATGTTCTCCAAAACCCGCAACTTACCCTTTTCCACCATGATGACCACGGAAAACCAAACGAAACCCAACGGAGACCCCAAAACACGTCAAAACCACCGCAAACACAAATGGGATCACCCAAAAGCTGGAAGAAAGCCCGTCAAAACCATAGATCCACCTCAAAACCACCCTAATCCTACCTGATGTTCTCCAAAACCCACAATTTACCCTTTTCCACCATGATGATTACGGAACACCCAACGAAACGCAACGGAGACAGAAAACACGTCTAAAACACCCCAAAAAAGAACGGGATCAGAAGAAAAAACACCAAAAACTATGAATTTCCCCCCAAAACCACACTAAACTCACCTGATCTTCTCCAAAACCCACAATCCACACCCATTTAAATTAACGACCAACGAGAAGCCAACGAAACCCAACGGAGACCCCAAAACACGTCAAAAACACCCCAAACAAGAAAGGGATCACCCCCAAATCTGGAAGAAAATTCCTCAAAACTATAGATGCACCTCAAAACCACCCTAAACCTACCTGATGTTCTCCAAAACCCACAATTTACCCTTTTCCACCAT
Source organism: Aythya ferina (assembly GCF_964211825.1). NCBI lineage: Eukaryota > Metazoa > Chordata > Aves > Anseriformes > Anatidae > Aythya > Aythya ferina. The sequence continues at coordinate 5,607 of NW_028181289.1, read as the reverse complement.
GATGACAATGGAAAACCAAACGAAACCCAACGGAGACCCCAAAACATGTCAAAATCACCGCAAACACGAACGGGATCACCCAAAAACTGGAAGAAAATCCCCCAAAACCATAGATCCACCCCAAAACCATCCTAAACCTACCTGATCTTCTCCAAAACCTACCATTTATGCATTTCCACCATGATGACCACGGAAAACCCAACAAAACCCAATGGAGACCCCAAAAAACGTCAAAAACACCCCAAGCAAGAACGGCATCACCGCCAAAACTGGAAGAAAATCCCCAAAAAGCACTGATCCAACACCCAAACCACTCTAAACTCACCTGATCTTCTGCAAAACATACCATCCACTCCCATTTAAATTAACGACCAAAGAGAACACAACGAAACCAAACGGAGACCCCAAAACACGTCAAAAACACCGCAAACAAGAACAGGATCAAACCCAAAAACGAAAGAAAACCCCCAAAGCCATAGATCCACCCCAAAACCACCCTAAACCTACCTGATCTTCTCCAAAACCCACAATTTACACTTTTCCACCACGATGAACACGGAAAACCCAACGAAACCAAACGGAGACCCCAAAACACGTCTAAAACACCCCAAACAAGAACGGGATCACCCCCAAATCTGGAAGAAAACTCCTCAAAACTATAGATGCACCTCAAAACCACCCTAAACCTACCTGATGTTCTCCAAAACCCACAATTTACAATTTTCCAACAAGATGACCATGGAAAACCAAACGAAACCCAACGGAGACCCCAAAACACGTCAGAACCACCGCAAACACGAATGGGATCACCCAAAAACTGGAAGAAAACCCCTCAAAACCATAGATCCACCTCAAAACCACCCTAAAACGACGTGATGTTCTCCAAAACCCACAATTAACACTTTTCCACCACGATGAACACGGAAAACCCAACGAAACCCAACGGAGACCCCAAAACACGTCTAAAACACCCCAAACAAAAACGGGATCAAAAGAAAAAACACCAAAAACTATGAATTTCCCCCCAAAACCACACTAAGCTCACCTGATCTTCTCCAAAACCTACAATCCACACCCATTTAAATTAACGACCAACGAGAAGCCAACGAAACCCAACGGAGACCCCAAAACACGTCAAAAACACCCCAAACAAGAACGGGATCACCCCCAAATCTGGAAGAAATCTCCTCAAAACTATAGATGCACCTCAAAACCACCCTAAACCTACCTGATGTTCTCCAAAACCCACAATTTACACTTTTCCAACAAGATGACCATGGAAAACCCAACGAAACCCAACGGAGACCCCAAAACAGGTCAAAAACACCGCAAAGAAGAACAGGATCAACCCAAAAAACAGAATAAAGGCCCAAATTCCATAGATCCACCCCAAAACCACCCTAAAGCACCCTGATCTTCTCCAAAACCCACAATTGACCCTTTTCCAACATGATGACCATGGAAAACCCAACGAAACCCAACAGAGCCCCCAAAACACATCAAAAACACCCCAGAAAGGAACAGGATCACCCCCAAAAACGAAAGAAAACCCCCAAAACCATAGATCCAACCCCAAACCACCCTAAACCTACCTGATCTTCTCCAAAACTCACAATTTACACTTTTCCACCATGATGACCATGGAAAACCAAACGAAACCCAACGGAGACCCCAAAACACGTCAAAAACACCCCAAACAAGACCGGGATCACCCCCAAAACTGGAAGAAAATCCCCCAAAAGCACGGATCCAACACCCAAACCACTCTAAACTCACCTGATCTTCTCCAAAACCCACAATCCACACCCATTTAAATTAACGACCAACGAGAAGCCAACGAAACCCAAGAGAGACCCCAAAACACGTCAAAAATACCCCAAACAAGAACGGGATCACCCCCAAAACTGGAAGAAAACCCCTCAAAACCATAGATCCACCTCAAAACCACCCTAAACCTACCTGATGTTCTCCAAAACCCACAATTTACCCTTTTCCACCATGATGACCACGGAAAAACCAACGAAACCCAACAGAGAACCCAAAACACGTCTAAAGCACCCCAAAAAAGAACGGGATCTGAAGAAAAAACACCATAAACTATGAATTTCCCCCCAAAACCACACTAAACTCACATGATCTTCTCCAAAACCCACAATCCGCTCCCATTTACCTTAACGTCAAACGAGAACCCAATGAAACCCAACGGAGACCCCATAACACGTCAAAAACACCCCAAAAAAGAAAGGGATCACCCCAAAAAAAGAGAAGAAAACCCCAAATACCAAGAATCCACCCCCAAAGTCCCCCCAAACCTACCTGATGTTCTCCAAAACCCGCAACTTACCCTTTTCCACCATGATGACCACGGAAAACTAAACGAAACCCAACGGAGACCCCAAAACACGTCAAAAACACCCCAAACAAGAACGGGATCACCCAAAAACTGGAAGAAAATCCCCCAAAACCATAGATCCACCCCAAAAATCACCCTATACCTACCTGATGTTCTCCAAAACCCGCAACTTACCCTTTTCCACCATGATGACCACGGAAAACCAAACGAAACCCAATGGAGACCCCAAAACACGTCAAAACCACCGCAAACACAAATGGGATCACCCAAAAGCTGGAAGAAAGCCCGTCAAAACCATAGATCCACCTCAAAACCACCCTAATCCTACCTGATGTTCTCCAAAACCCACAATTTACCCTTTTCCACCATGATGATTACGGAACACCCAACGAAACGCAACGGAGACAGAAAACACGTCTAAAACACCCCAAAAAAGAACGGGATCAGAAGAAAAAACACCAAAAACTATGAATTTCCCCCCAAAACCACACTAAACTCACCTGATCTTCTCCAAAACCCACAATCCGCTCCCATTTACCTTAACGTCAAACGAGAACCCAATGAAACCCAACGGAGACCCCATAACACGTCAAAAACACCCCAAACAAGAAAGGGATCACCCCCAAATCTGGAAGAAAATTCCTCAAAACTATAGATGCACCTCAAAACCACCCTAAACCTACCTGATGTTCTCCAAAACCCACAATTTACCCTTTTCCACCATGATGACAATGGAAAACCAAACGAAACCCAACGGAGACCCCAAAACATGTCAAAATCACCGCAAACACGAACGGGATCACCCAAAAACTGGAAGAAAATCCCCCAAAACCATAGATCCACCCCAAAACCATCCTAAACCTACCTGATCTTCTCCAAAACCTACCATTTATGCATTTCCACCATGATGACCACGGAAAACCCAACAAAACCCAATGGAGACCCCAAAAAACGTCAAAAACACCCCAAGCAAGAACGGCATCACCGCCAAAACTGGAAGAAAATCCCCAAAAAGCACTGATCCAACACCCAAACCACTCTAAACTCACCTGATCTTCTGCAAAACATACCATCCACTCCCATTTAAATTAACGACCAAAGAGAACACAACGAAACCAAACGGAGACCCCAAAACACGTCAAAAACACCGCAAACAAGAACAGGATCAAACCCAAAAACGAAAGAAAACCCCCAAAGCCATAGATCCACCCCAAAACCACCCTAAACCTACCTGATCTTCTCCAAAACCCACAATTTACACTTTTCCACCACGATGAACACGGAAAACCCAACGAAACCAAACGGAGACCCCAAAACACGTCTAAAACACCCCAAACAAGAACGGGATCACCCCCAAATCTGGAAGAAAACTCCTCAAAACTATAGATGCACCTCAAAACCACCCTAAACCTACCTGATGTTCTCCAAAACCCACAATTTACAATTTTCCAACAAGATGACCATGGAAAACCAAACGAAACCCAACGGAGACCCCAAAACACGTCAGAACCACCGCAAACACGAATGGGATCACCCAAAAACTGGAAGAAAACCCCTCAAAACCATAGATCCACCTCAAAACCACCCTAAAACGACGTGATGTTCTCCAAAACCCACAATTAACACTTTTCCACCACGATGAACACGGAAAACCCAACGAAACCCAACGGAGACCCCAAAACACGTCTAAAACACCCCAAACAAAAACGGGATCAAAAGAAAAAACACCAAAAACTATGAATTTCCCCCAAAAAACCACACTAAGCTCACCTGATCTTCTCCAAAACCTACAATCCACACCCATTTAAATTAACGACCAACGAGAAGCCAACGAAACCCAACGGAGACCCCAAAACACGTCAAAAACACCCCAAACAAGAACGGGATCACCCCCAAATCTGGAAGAAATCTCCTCAAAACTATAGATGCACCTCAAAACCACCCTAAACCTACCTGATGTTCTCCAAAACCCACAATTTACACTTTTCCAACAAGATGACCATGGAAAACCCAACGAAACCCAACGGAGACCCCAAAACAGGTCAAAAACACCGCAAAGAAGAACAGGATCAACCCAAAAAACAGAATAAAGGCCCAAATTCCATAGATCCACCCCAAAACCACCCTAAAGCACCCTGATCTTCTCCAAAACCCACAATTGACCCTTTTCCAACATGATGACCATGGAAAACCCAACGAAACCCAACAGAGCCCCCAAAACACATCAAAAACACCCCAGAAAGGAACAGGATCACCCCCAAAAACGAAAGAAAACCCCCAAAACCATAGATCCAACCCCAAACCACCCTAAACCTACCTGATCTTCTCCAAAACTCACAATTTACACTTTTCCACCATGATGACCATGGAAAACCAAACGAAACCCAACGGAGACCCCAAAACACGTCAAAAACACCCCAAACAAGACCGGGATCACCCCCAAAACTGGAAGAAAATCCCCCAAAAGCACGGATCCAACACCCAAACCACTCTAAACTCACCTGATCTTCTCCAAAACCCACAATCCACACCCATTTAAATTAACGACCAACGAGAAGCCAACGAAACCCAAGAGAGACCCCAAAACACGTCAAAAATACCCCAAACAAGAACGGGATCACCCCCAAAACTGGAAGAAAACCCCTCAAAACCATAGATCCACCTCAAAACCACCCTAAACCTACGTGATGTTCTCCAAAACCCACAATTTACCCTTTTCCACCATGATGACCACGGAAAAACCAACGAAACCCAACAGAGACCCCAAAACACGTCTAAAGCACCCCAAAAAAGAACGGGATCTGAAGAAAAAACACCATAAACTATGAATTTCCCCCCAAAACCACACTAAACTCACATGATCTTCTCCAAAACCCACAATCCGCTCCCATTTACCTTAACGTCAAACGAGAACCCAATGAAACCCAACGGAGACCCCATAACACGTCAAAAACACCCCAAAAAAGAAAGGGATCACCCCAAAAAAAGAGAAGAAAACCCCAAATACCAAGAATCCACCCCCAAAGTCCCCCCAAACCTACCTGATGTTCTCCAAAACCCGCAACTTACCCTTTTCCACCATGATGACCACGGAAAACTAAACGAAACCCAACGGAGACCCCAAAACACGTCAAAAAACACCCCAAACAAGAACGGGATCACCCAAAAACTGGAAGAAAATCCCCCAAAACCATAGATCCACCCCAAAAATCACCCCTATACCTACCTGATGTTCTCCAAAACCCGCAACTTAC